>NW_012106119.1:676389-677972 GCF_000951045.1 Mandrillus leucophaeus | reverse complement strand
TTTTTTTTTGTAGAGACAGAGTCTCACTATGTTGTCCAGGCTAGTGGTCTCAAACTCCCAGGCTCAGGTGATCCTTCCAAGGCTGGTCTGGAACTCCTAGATTCAGACAATCCTCCCGCCTCGTTCTCACATAATGCTGGGATTACAGGAGTGAGCCATTGAGCCTGGTCCACAACTTCTTAAAGTTTCTTTTTCTTTTTCCTTTTTTTTTTTTTTTTTGAGATGGAGTCTAGCTTTGTCACCCAGACTGGAGTGCAGTAGCACGATCTCGGCTCACTGCAACCTCCGCCTCCTGGGTTCAAGCGATTCTCCTGCCTCAGCCTCCTGAGTAGCTGGGATTACAGGCATGCACCACCCCATCCGGCTATTTTTTTTCGTATTTTTAATAGAGATGGAGTTTCACCATGTTGGCCCGGCTAGTCTCAAACTCCTGACCTCAAGTGATCCATTTGCCTCAGCTGCCCAAAGTGCTGGAATTACAGGAGTGAGCCACCTGTAATCCCATTCTTCTCCTGCAGCCCCCACGTTCAATTCATTATCTTCCCTACTTTTACATGCTAATAACTCTCTTGATTCCATTCCCTTCTCTGTATATCTACTATCTTATCCTGATATCATCTCATGCCTGTCCTACAGTGGAGGAAAGGCAGGATGTGAAAAGAAGAGGCATCTGTTCTTTGGTTTGAGTGACTGGGTAAATACTGGAGTCATTTTACAAAATCCAGAATATCTACTTTTAGGCTGGGCTCGGTGGCTGTCGCCTGTAATCCCAGCAGTTTGGGAGGCCAAGGCAGGTAGATCATTTGAGGTCAGGAATTCAAGACCAGCTTGGCCAATATGGAAAACCCTGTCTCTACTAAAAATGCAAAAATTATCCAGGTGTCACGGTGCATGCTACTAGGAGGCTGAGGCATGAGAATCGCTTGAACCCTGGAGGTAGAGGTTGCAGTGAACCGAGATCACACTGCTGCATTCCAGCCTGGGAGACAGAACAAGACTCTGCCTCGAAAAAAAAAAGAATATCTACTTTTTAAAAATTGAGTTTGAATTGCTTCTGCCTTCACGATTGCAGATGTTGTGTGTGCAGGGAATTCAATATAATTTTCTTAGGAGAGAGGCCTAATTAAATATGAAGATTTAGAAGATGTTAACATAAAGGTGGTTGGAATATAGAGGTATATATGAGAATTCCTATTGCAAGTGTATATTATGAGAAAAAGCCACAGATACACTCTAGAGAATACCATCATTTAAACACAAGTAGAGGAAAAGAAAACGTAAAGAAATTGAGGAAGAATAGTCAGGGTTAAGTTGTTTCCACTCTCTCTAGACAACCAGTGAGTGGCACTTCCCACAGGAAACCAACCTTACGTGTTATTGTTACTGTTTCTTTCTTTCTTTTTTTTTTAATGGCTATCTTCTTCTAAGGAGGTTGCATGAATATTTAAGCAAATACTTGATATCTATAGTTCAATCAGCTGCCATGTTATGATGACACACAAGTAACCTATGGAGAGGTTCCTACATGGCAAGGAACTGAGTCCTGCCCACAGCCACGTGAGTGTGCCGTCTTGGAAGCAGAT
>NW_012106119.1:675605-676339 GCF_000951045.1 Mandrillus leucophaeus | reverse complement strand
TCTCAAAAAAAAAAAAAAAAAAAAAAAAAAAACCTTTCTGGCTTTTCCCAACATACCAGCCCTCTCCTTTCTCCATTTTCCTTCTTATCCAGCTCAGAGACTCCTTCCTACCCGAAGCTGCTTTCCTGTCAATCTTTTCATTGATTCCACCTGCCAAAATTCTAAACCTGGCTAGCCCTAACCATCAGCATTCTCCATGCCTGCACCTGAGCAGCTGAGCGCTAGAGACAGTCACACAATAGATCAGAGACTAAAAAATTATAACCACTATGGGCTCACTGCTGTAATTCTAACACTTTGGTAAGCCAAGGCAGGAGGATTGCTTGAGGACAGGAGTTTGAGACCAGCCTGGACAACAACAACAACAACCACCACCACAACAACAAATGAGCCAGGTGCATGCCTGTGGTCCCATCTACTTGGGAGCTGAGGCAAGAGGATCCCTTGAGCCCAGGAGGATAAGGCTGCAGTGAGCTATGATTGTACCACTGCACTCCACCCTGGGCAACAGAGTGAGACCCATCTCTTAAAAAAAATTAAGACCACTATAAACTTATAACCAACATCCCAAATGGACTCATAACTCTAGAGTATAGTAAATCTGCTCTAGGCCAGGCTCTGTAATCTCAACACTTTGGGAGGCCAAGGCAGGTGGGTTACTTGAGGTCAGGGGTTTGAGACTAGCCTGGTCATCATGGTGAAACTCCGTCTTCACTAAAAATGCAAAAATTAGC
>NW_012106119.1:669220-671620 GCF_000951045.1 Mandrillus leucophaeus | reverse complement strand
GAGGTTGCAGTGAACCGAGATCACACTGCTGCATTCCAGCCTGGGAGACAGAACAAGACTCTGCCTCGAAAAAAAAAAGAATATCTACTTTTTAAAAATTGAGTTTGAATTGCTTCTGCCTTCATGATTGCAGATGTTGTGTGTGTAGGGAATTCAATATAATTTTCTTAGGAGAGAGGCCTAATTAAATATGCAGATTTAGAAGATGTTAACATAAAGGTGGTTGGAATATAGAGGTATATATGAGAATTCCTATTGCAAGTGTATATTATGAGAAAAAGCCACAGATACACTCTAGAGAATACCATCATTTAAAGACAAGTAGAGGAAAAGAAAACGTAAAGAAATTGAGGAAGAATAGTCAGGGTTAAGTTGTTTCCACTCTCTCTAGACAACCAGTGAGTGGCACTTCCCACAGGAAACCAACCTTACGTGTTATTGTTACTGTTTCTTTCTTTCTTTTTTTTTTAATGGCTATCTTCTTCTAAGGAGGTTGCATGAATATTTAAGCAAATACTTGATATCTATAGTTCAATCAGCTGCCATGTTATGATGACACACAAGTAACCTATGGAGAGGTTCCTACATGGCAAGGAACTGAGTCCTGCCCACAGCCACGTGAGTGTGCCGTCTTGGAAGCAGATCCTCTGACATGAGCCCAGCCTTCAGAAGAGCAAACCCCTGCAGTCAGCCTGACTGAAACCAAATGTGAGGCCTGAGCACCAAGGTAACCCACTCCCAAACTCCTGATCCACAGAAACTGTGAGATAATTAGATGTGTCTTGCGTAAGCCACTAAGTGTTGGTATAATTTGTTCCACTGCAACAGATAATCAATATGACAGAGAGAAATAAGAGTTTCTGGCATTCAAGTTTCTTTCTTCTTAAGCCACATATCATCTTAATTTTAAAGCTCAGACAAGTTAATGTATTTGTCCAGGGTTACAGGGTTGAAGTGACAGAAGCATGAAAATTCTTAGGCTTTCTGACATATAGACAGTGCTCCTTGTACCTTCTCACATTGCTTTTAATAATTCTAAATAATTCCCTTTTCATCATTTATTAAGTGATTGCTATAGACAAGTAGGTCTTTCATTAGCCATTAACATAGGTGCTGGCAATATAAAGGTGAAGAAAGTGAGTCTAGTGGATTAGTAAAAAATAGAGCTATGGGATGATGGAATACTGGAGAAATCAGCTCGATAAGAATAATGGACAGGAGGCCAGGTGAGGTGGCTCACGCCTGTAATCCCAGCACTTTGGGAGGCCAAGGCGGGAGAATCACTTGAGGCCAGGAGTTCCAGGCCAGCCTGACCAACATGGTGAAACACCATCTCTACCAAAAAAACAAAAATTAGCCATGGCACACTCCTGTAATCCTAGCTACTAGGTAGTCTGAAGCACAAGAATTGCTTGAACCCAGGAGGCAGAGGTTGCAGTGAGCTGAGGTCACACCACTGCACTTCAGCCTGGGCAACAGAGTGAGATCTTGTCTCAAAAAAAAAAAAAAAAAAAAGGAAGAAGAAGAAGAAGAGTGGACATGAGAAGAGTCAGATAGCAAAACCACGGGGAGCAAGGGCATCAGAAGAGGTGTGTTTTGGCAAGAAAAAAGTTAAAAAGATTGAGAAAATTTATATCTACCTCAGGGATCAGTCAAGTCAACCCAAATTTATCCTTCTAATATTATGATTGGAGGCATGGAATTACTTAATATGTTATCTATTTCAATTTTTAGGTCCTTTCTATATTGCTTCATAACTTTACTTCTCACATAGGTTTTTTTTTGTTTTTTTTTTGTTTTTTTTTTTTTCCCAAATACACTTTTTGTTTTTCTTAGAGATGGGGTCTTGCTTTGTTGCCCAGGCTGGTCTCGAACTCCTGGGCTCAAGCTATCCTTCCTCCTCAGCCTCCCAAAGTGCTGGGATTATAGACAGCCACCACACCTGGCCCTCATATAGGTCTTATATTGCTTATCACTCATGTTTTTATGATTAATCTATAACAACTTCCCAAATCCCAGATAAATTCCCAAATTTGAAATTATTCAAATTAGCAAAAAATGTTAATGCACAAATACAATGACAGACGACGAGTAATTGGAGTATGGAGTGTGAAGGAATCTATTCACATATATGACAAAGCTACAGATTTTTCTTTTCTTTTTTTTTTTTTTTTTGAGAAGGAGCCTTGTTCCAGTCACGCAGGCTGGAGTGCAGTGGCACCATCTTGGCTCACTGCAACCTCCACCTCCCACATTTAAACGATTCTCCTTCCTCAGGCACCTGAGTAGCTGGCATTACAGGCATGCACCACCATGCCTGGATATTTTTTGTACTTTTAGTAGAGACAGGGTTTCGCCATGTTGACCAGGCTGGTCTCGAACTCCTGACCTCAGGTGATC
>NW_012106119.1:658917-668390 GCF_000951045.1 Mandrillus leucophaeus | reverse complement strand
TCTCTACGTGTTCTCCAAACTTCACTTTCTTTTTTTCTTTTTAACTTTTAATTAATATATAATAGTTAAAAATATTTTCAGGGTAAATGTGATTTTGTTTTATTATTTTTGAGATAGGGGCTCACTCTGTTAACCAGGCTGAAATGCAGTGGTGAGATCATAGCTCACTGCAGCCTCAAACTCCTGGGGTCAAGTGATCTTCCCGCCTCAGCCTCCCGAGTAGCTAGGACCACAGGCACATGCCACCATCTCTTTTGTGGAGATGGAGTCTTGCTATATTGCCCAGGTCAGTCTCAAACTCCTGTCTCAAGCCATCCTCCTGCCTCAGCCTCCTAAAGTACTGGGTTACAGGAATGAGCCAACATGCCTGGCCCACTTGTGATATTTTGATACAGTCATATAAAGTGTAAAGATAAAACAGGGGAATTGGGATATCCATCACCTTAAATAATAATTTTTTCTTTATGCTAGGAACATTTGAATTATTCTCTGCTAGCTATTTTAAAATGTACAATAGAGTATTGTTAACTGCAGTCACCAGACTGATCTATCAAACACTAGATCTTGTTTCTATCTAACTATATATTTGTACCCTTTAAGTAGCCTCTCTTCATCTCATCCTCCTTCCTACCCCTCCCAGCCTCCAGTAACCATCATTCTACTCTCTATCTTCATCAGAGTCACTTTTTTAGCACCCACATATGAGCAAAAACATGTGATGTTTGTCTTTCTGTGCTTGGCTTATTTTATGTAACGTAATGACCTCCAGTTCCATCCATGTTGCTGCAGTTGCAGGATTTTGTTCTGTTTCATGGTTTAATAATATACATTTCACTTTTCTAATTTCAAATTTTTAAATTTTTTAGAGACAGGGTCTTGCTATGTTGCCCAGGCTGGTTTCAAACTCCTTGCCTCAAGCGATTTTCCCACCTTGGCCTCCCAAAGTGATGAGATTACAGGTGTGAACCACTGAGCTCAGCCCATGTACCACATTTTCTTGATCTATTGATGGACACTGTCCAAATTCCATTTTCATTTCTCCCTAGACATGCAGCTGGACTACATTTCTTAGTCTTCCTTAGAGTTAGTTGGAGCCACATGACTGATTTTTGGTTAGCAGTGATGGCAGTGGCTGCTGCCATCACACTGTCTGCAGCAGGGGCTGCACACTCCAGGGAGCCCGTGGAAGCCACGCCCCCTTCTGAGTTGAGGCCAGAGTTTCCCGGGTGTCGCTGCAGCTGCCAGAATGGTGGCTGCAGACCTAGGCCTCCTGCTCTAAGGAGCCCCACCTCCTAGGCCAGGCTGCAGCTGTTCAAACTGCTGCTGTGTATCTGAGCCTCCCTGTGCTCTTGGAGGGGGCCCGGAGCAGACAGGGTCTGCTCTCCCAGGTGAAGCTGCAGCTGACCCTCCCATGGCTGCAGACCTGGGCCTTCTGATCCACAGAACAAGCAGGAGCTGGGGACAAGTGGGACTCCCTCCCCTTCTGAGCTGGTGAGGTGGGAGCTCCCTGGGTGCCTCTGCAGCCACCCTCCCAGGCGCAGGACCAGGCATCTCTGCAGCCTGCACCCTTGGGGGCTGGGAAGACCCCCTATCCCTGCAGGATTGGGGGTATCTGCTTCCACTGCCTGGCCTCTCTTCTCGCCCATCACCTGCTTCGATCTCAGCGTGGGACTGCAGGTGAGCCAGGGACCATAAATGGCAGTGGGGAGGTAGACAGATTCCTGGGTGGAAGAGGGTGGTCCCCAGTAAGCCCCCTCCTTCAGGCCAGGGAAGCCTTGAAGGCTGGGGGCCCTGCTGCCAGTCCCACAGACTGGAGCAGAGACCTGTGGTGTCTCCTCTGGGCCCATCCATGGCCAGCCATGGACCAATGGACAGGCACTTCCTCCCCTCTGAGGTCCATAAAAGCCTAGGGCTCAGCCAGAGTAGAGCAGGGGGCAGAGACAATCCCTGGGCTCAGCCAGAGAAGGGCAGCGGACAGAGGACGGAGAGAGACTGGACAACCAGCTGCAAAGAGGAGCTACCTTCTCTGTGAGAGCTTCAGAGACCTGCAGAGACATTGAACGACCTGCCTGCAGAGAGCAGTCACCCTCTCCAAGGTCTCCGCTCTGCTGAGAACAGCAGACAATGGGGCAACCAGTGGGCAGAGAGGAGCTATCCTCTTCAGAGCCTCCTCTCTACTGAGAGCTGAACACTCGATTGGATGATCTGCTTACAGAGAGGAGCAACCCACTGTGGGTTTCCTCTGAGCTGTGGTAACATTCAATAAAGCTCTTCTTCACCTTGTTCACCTTCCACTTGTCTGCATAGGCAGGACTTGGCACCATTGGCAGTGACATTGACATTGTAACATTTTGGGGGCTCATCTGGGATCTGCAAAAGGGTGAGTAAAAGTGGAACTGCTTTCTGTCCTTTCTTTTGGAGTCTTTAAACTCCACAATAGTCAAAATGAAAGAAAAATACTGGGTCTCTGCCAGCCAGTTAACAGCAACTAGCGCAGTTGCAGAACTTAAGACATGAAGGACAGGCTTGCTGAGGAGGGATACTGTCAATTCCTCATCAACCTCAGGTATTGGGAATGTTGACTTTGTTCTAATCCAGTTTCCCTTCATGGAGGTCTAGCCATCACGTGGGACTGGAAGGAGGTCCTAGGGCGACTGAGGGTATCTGGTCAAGGCTACACTTCAGTGTTATTCAAAGGCCCCTGGACTAACTCCAGTCCCCAACTGCCCATTAGGGTATCAGTCTAGGACCTCCAGTCTTTCCTATTGTTCTTTTCTTTCTTTCATGGGTATCATGGTTCCTATCTCTTTTATATACAGTGTTAAATGTAAAGGATGTTGTTGCAAGCCAGAGATATTACTGGGTAAAAAGAGCATTTGGCTTGGTCATCGAAAGTATAAAATGAAAGTTTAAGAGTAGCACAGATGTAGCAAAGTGTGCCTTGGTATCTTTATGTAAATTTGTGGTGAAAATGTTCTTGTAATTTACTTGGTTGCCAACTTAGTGCCCAGCACCTTAAGGCACAGAAGAGAAGCATTGCCTCAGGAAGGAAGCTTTTCTGTAAACATGAGGGCAAAGGGTCCTAGGTCCCTTACGTGCAGGCCTTCTTTGTCTTGCATGTTAACCCAGATCTTTGCCAACATTGTAAGATTGATTCAGCCCTCCTAGTGGTCACCTCAGGAGAGGCTACAAGGGGCAATCCTGGGGAAATAGGGAAGCAAGCCCCAGAGGTACCTCTAGGTATGTCTAGAAATCCTGATTTTAGGCAGGTGCCAGTCTCACTCCTGCCCCTACAACAGATGCCTGGTGGATATGGCCCCATTAAGATCCAGGTGCCCTTTTCAGGATTTATTGCAAACTAGGGGATCTTGGCAGGTTTTCAGATGTCCCTAATAGGTATGTAGAAGCTTTCCAGAAAGTAACCCAAGTAACATGGAAGGATGCCATATTGCTTTTGAATCAAACCCTAACCACTGCTGAAAAGCAGGCCGCCCTGCAAGCAGCAGAGAATTTTGCAAGGGATGAGCTTTATGTCTTATATGGGTCCAGGGAAGAAGATGAGACGTATTTAATTGGAAGAATAGCAGTACTACTGGAGGATCCTAAATGGGACCCCAGTGACAAAATGGGAGAATAGAGGAGGAAACTCTTTCAGGTGTTCATATTGGAGGGCTTGCGAGGGACTGGGGCTAGGCCTCTTGATTGCACTGGGCTATCCATGGTAGACCTGGGACTGGATGGGAGTCCCACTGTCTTCCTGGAGAGGCTAAAAGGGGTCTTGGTAAAACACCCTCCTCTAGCTCCTGATTCAGTAGAGGGACAGATAGTCCTAGGGGATGACTTTATTAATCAGGTAGCCCCTGATATCAGGAGGAAGTTGCAGAAACAGGCCATAGAACCAGGCTGTACTTTAGAAGACCTCCTGAAAGTGTCCACCTTGGTGTTTTACAATAGGGATCAGGAGGCCCAAGAGAGGTAAAAGAGACACAAGAAAAATGCAGAGGCTAATAGCTTCCTTACAGGCTCACAAATCCCAGAGTCCCCGAGATACGCCTGCTAACTGCTATAAATGTGGTGAGCCAGGGCACTTTAGGAGGGTTTGTCTGGACAGCAGGGGGAGGCCACCTCAATTCTGTCCAGGTTGCAATGGGGACCATGGAGGGCAGACAGTCACTGAAGACATGGGTCACCAGGTCTGGGGCCAGTCTCACAAATCGTCCAACAGGACTGATAGGACCTGGCCCTCCCCTCCCCAGCTCCAGTGGTTCAGACTGCCATTGCCGTCCAGGAGCCCTGGGTGATTCTGGGGATCGGGGGAAGGAGGATGGACTCCTCCTGGACTCGAGTAAGCCTTTCAGTTCTCCTCTCCAATCTAGGGCCCTCTTCTCTTAGCACAACCACGAGGGATGACTCAGGAAAGCCCAGCCTCTTAGTTGTCACCATATTAGGCCAGGTCCCTAATTCCTGGGACTCCCTTTCTCTCCCTTATTTGAGGAGGACTTGCCTTTACAGCTTCACCTGTTGTGATAGGGAGGCAATGGAGGAGCAGCCCCTGCCAGTTGCCAGCTGCAATTTGGCGAGGGCCATCTGGGATTGATTTAATGGGTTCATACACCCTCTGGAGGCACCTTTTTGTCCCAAGCCTTAGTTTGAAGCCCTGGAATGGAACACTAGACCTGAGGCAGATGTAAAAGCAGGAATTGAGGGGCACAGTGCAGATGAGCATGACTGATTCCAGCTGATTGGACCCTCCTGCTTCATGGATGAAGATGATGCTCACATCCATGGCATAGATAAGGTCTAGGGAACTCAAAAGTTACCAACAACAGCAGGAGGCTTAGACATGGCTAAGGTGAATGCAAATATTCCTGTTAGCTATGCCTCCCCGCTTCATGGGTGAAGGTTGCACTGGCACTCATGGTCGGCACCTGCACAAGTCTCTGGGATTTGGGGATATAAGATCGGAAGAAGAAAAAGAGATGTCTCTTTTCTGTCCAGGTACCCTGGGTATTTTCTGGGAAGAGAGAGGAACAAAGGGATGCATTTTTCCCCTTTTCCCAGGTGGGTAACAAATCAATCATTTTCAGCCTGCACTCCTTGAGTGCATCCTAAATCACTGGAACTCCTTTGACCCTCAGACTCTGGAGAAAGAAAAAGGCTTTTTCCTCTTCACAAGACTTCAGGGTCAGTAGTGCTCCATCGCTCAGGGTAAGGGAATCCAGAAGCCTGACATGCTACCAAAAGGATAAAAGGTCTTACCAGTTGGACTTCTGGCTTCTCTCTGCAAACTGGTTGTGGGAATGATTGCAGGAATGATAAAAATCACCGTATTCTCTGCCTCTCCATGAGTTCAGTTGGCTATTTGTTATGGCTGAAGTTGGATAACAAGAGACTTAAAAGGACTTCTTAAAGGAGCACTGTGGTTAAAAGTTAGCTTAATTAAAAGTAGATGTCCATGGGTATCCAAGCTATACTTATATTTAAAAGGCCTTTGTCTTTTCTCTTCATACATCTTGTTTTTCTACTCAATTGACTGAATTATTTTTCTCCATTTTGTCTTACTTATTGCACATATGAGGGGCTCCAGGATGGCTTCTGGTGGCCTGGGCCTCCTTGGGAAAAAGAGGAGGCACCACTGACCCATTTTGGGGAAAAAACCCTGTTTTCCTCATGGAGCCCTGGGGATTAGGATCCAATGGATCCCTCTCAAAATCTGTTTTTGTCTTCCAGCTATGCCTACTCATTAGGCTTTAGAAACTGCATGTTTTCCTGGTCCTGGTTCTTGAAGGGCCCCAATCCAGGGCCAGCAATGCAATTAGGAGATTGGCACAAAAAGAATCTTACAACTACTGGAGCTCTTTGGGTTTGTCTGTTTAGATATATATGCGTTATGTGTATCATGTTTATACAAAGAAAGAGCTCTAAATGATTGACTTAAAGAAAATAAGCACTTAGATCAAATATTTTGAAAGAAAAATAAAGCTGTAATGTCCTTTAGTTCATGGCTATCACTCTAGTGGAACAGGCAGCATGGGAATGCATGGCCTTATAAAGCTCATAGTAGGTCATTGTCTCTGGAGGGAAAACATAAAGGGGCACTGGGGCCTACCTAAGGTCAGAGACGTCTGACACTCTTAAGATGGAATCCCAAAGGGGGATACCCCGGGGCATCTTCTATACCTCAACCTCTCCAAAGGGGATACCCTAGGCAGAGGTTCTGAGATCTGGTACTAAACTCTCCTTAGAATTTTCTCTTGCATTTGCAATACTGTTCGGCCCCAACATTGTATGGAATCTGGAGTTTACTGTTGAATGGGAAAGTGCATATTTTCAGGCTTTTGTGCTGCTGTTCTAAGCATGGGTCCTGGTTAATGTGTGTGATGCTCTCCTTTGGTGCTGTTTGGTCCCAATGTTCTTTGGAGTCTGGGGATGTTTGACCTTTAAAAATCAAACTGCCATGGAAAGTGCTTCATCAGAAATTTTAGTTCATTACCTTCATTGAATTATCTACTGGGGCAAACAAAGTAAAACCAATGAGCTTGTACTGTAATCTCATAGCTAGGGTTCCAAGCTATTAAATCTTAGTGTATACACATCTAGATGTGTTTATTTGTATGTAGAATTATTATTATATGTTGTGTCTACCAAATTGGCTTATAAGTAAAAGAGAGCTCATAAATTAAGTAGATGAGTCTAAACAATTTCAAATTCACATGACTTGAGTATAACTTAAATAAATAAGCTGGTTTTAAAATTATTGTTGAAATCAAAATAGAAATGCCTTCAGAATTGTCAGCATACATTTTTCTCTGGATTTTATATTTGTCTACTGTGAGAAACGCACATTCACCCGTCCAAACCCAAAGAATGGACTTGGAAACATGAAGAACAGCAGAAACGAGACTTTTAATGGCGGTTTTGCAACATTGGTTGTAGGCAGGCAAAGGTTCAAACAAGTTATGAAAGGTTTGTAAAAATTAATCTTGAAAAAGAAATTCTGTGTGAACATATTGACTAAATTCAAAAGTGTATTAATTGAACATTGAAATAAAATCACAACAAGGGTTTCTTGATAACAAAAATTTGTATTGGGAGGCAGAGGCAGGCAGATCACGAGATCAGGAGTTCGAGACCAGCCTGATCAACATAGTGAAACCCCGTCTCTACTAAAAATACAAAAATTAGCCAGGGAGGGTGGCACACATCTGTCGTCCCAGCTACTCAGGAGGCTGAGGCAGAAGAATCGCTTGAACCCAGGAAGTGGAGGTTGCAGTGAGCTGAGATTGCACCACTGCACTCCAACGTGGCCAACAGAGTGAGACTTTGTCTCAAAAAAAAAAAAAATTATAAAGGGTTATAAAGCATTTGTAGGAATCTCAGCTCATGGTCAAACTGATTAAGATTGGGTGAATTTGTCTGTAAAGTTTTATTTTAAAAAATTGAGGTTTATGTTAATAGTCTAATGCAAAAGTGAAAGTTGGCTTTCTCTTGAACAAGATTTTTGTGCAATGAAAGATTATTGTTTGCTTTGTGAATAAACTACTGACAAAAGAAGGGAAGGACAAGAAACAGATTGGTTGGAAAAGTAGATCTCACCTTTTAGTGAATAAAAGGTCTTCCTTTGAGTCATTTAAATGGATGACTTAAGGTAACCTGAAATTCTATTAACTATTTTAAGGCTTTAACATATTTGATAGACACCCCAAAGTCAAATTCCAGCTTCAAAGTTGTCTTTTCTGGTCCCTAACTTTTGAATGCTACAGAGGGCTCCTGGAGCATCCAAAGAGGTAAACAGGATTATCTGACATATTTAGTTACACAGGGTTGTTGAGATAAGGTGGAGTTTGATCTTCAGGTTATATTTTAGTGAATGATGTTAATATGTGTTCCAAAATGGTATTAGATTTCTAAAATTCTGGTGTTTGAGTATGTGTTATCAATCATAATTAGGATTATTGTGTTAGGTTATTTTAGACCATGGAGGTGACCAAATTTCTTTTGTCAATTGTGTTTTGATGGACCATCCTAGGATATTTTGACATTCAGAGACAATTGTTGTTTTATTTTGATCCTCTTCAAGAGATGGGTTGTAGTCCCTGAGTGCAGATTTCTGATAACTTTGGAGATTGTCAAAATGAGTTGACTGGAAGACTGAAGTAATCTTGTTTGACTTTTTGCTTGGAACATTGTTGATCCTTTTATTTTTTTTTTCAGAATCAATGAAGATTTGCTTTTGAACTATTTGTAGCTTTTGACAATTGTAGGGGTGAACTAACCAGTGATCTCTGACTACAGCGCAGAAGAAACACAAAGAATGGGCTGACAAACTACAAATGATCATGGAAATGGAGCCTTGGATGATGGCTGCCTTTTACTGGAGACCCTTAGATAGGTCTCTGAGAGAGACCCGACCATCATTTTCCCAAAACAACACCCCTTGTCAGCATGAAGTGGTTAAGAGCAGTCATCATCTCTATCCTAATGGCAATTATGTGTACCTCTTCAGAGGGGGATTGATGGCAGTGGCTGCTGCCATCACACCACCTGCAGCAAGAGCTGCACACTCCATGAAGCTGGTTGGAGCCTTGCCTCTTCTGAGTCAGGGGCAGGAGCTTTCCAGGTGTCACGGTAGCCCAAACTGTGGCTGCAGACCCAGGCCTCCTGCGCTATGGAGCAGGAAGGAGCCGTACCCTCCTGGGTGTGGCTGCAGCTGCCCAAGCTGCGCTGTGGATCTGAGCCTCCCTATGCTCTTAGAAGGGGCCAGGAGCAGGCAGTATCTGCCCTCCCAGATGTAGCTGCAGCCACCCAACCCACAGCTGCAGACCTGGGCCTCCCACTCCGTGGAGCAGGCAGGAGCCCAAACAAAGAAACCTCTGGTTTATGGGCACCCAATTTACTTTGTGGAATTTGTAGGATAATTACCCAGAACTAGCATATTGATCCAAATTTTTACATTACCAATCCTGTTTTGTTTCTTCAGAGCTGCAGGAGATCACTGTTTGATTCACAGTAATAAGCAGGGTTAGTCTAAAATATAGGCAAAAAACAAACAAACAAACAAAAAACCGACAATAAACAAAAAACAAAAAAACTTAAAACAACCAGTGAGACTAGAATTTAATGGCAAATGTATGATAAGTCTTGGAGCATAATTTTTCTCTCTCCAGTCCTCATTTTCAGTAAAACTGTGTTGCTTGTAGAATAAACTTTAGTTTTATACTTGATCTGATTATTTGAATAAAGAACAGCAAGAATAATTATCCTTCCCATAGGCTTTTAAATTGGCTTTGATGGAACTCCATTCCACTAGATTCCACTAGGAATCTTAGATAAGACTTTTTAAAGCCAAGCCCAGTCATGGGTTTGTACCTTCAAGTACCTGTGAGTTGGATAACCTTCTCTCTTCCTGAAGTCCCAAGCACATAGGGTTTCTGGGCCTATAAGAAAGTGGCATTCTTTACTCACTGCGGTTT
>NW_012106119.1:629444-658542 GCF_000951045.1 Mandrillus leucophaeus | reverse complement strand
TTTGATATTCATAAACATTTCAGCTCTTCATGAGTCCTGTACATTTCCTCTCTATTCCAATGTTATAGTCTTCGAAAGCTATTAGAAATCTGCATTTGAGAACACCTGTTAAAGTCTTACAGCTTAATTATAAACCATCTTTTGATAAAGATCAAAGCAAGACAACAATTGTCTGAAAATGACAAAACTTTCAGTGTAGTTACAGTTAAAAACATGACTGACAAAGATATTTGGTTATTTCTGTGGTTTTCAATAACTTCAACCTTACTTATGATTGATAGCAGATACTTAGACACCAGAATTTTAGACATCCTGCACAATTTTGGAACATATATTAATATTATTCACTAAAATATAACCTGAAGATTAAACATCATTTTGGCAATCTCATGTATCTAAACATGTTAAATAATCCTGTTTACCGCCTCTGGATGTTTCAGAGGCTTTCTGAACCATCTAGGAAGCCAGGCATCAGAAAAGACAATTTCAAAACTAAAGTTTGATTTTGGGAAGCCTGTTAAATAATATCAAGGTTTAAAACTCTTGATGTTATGAAATAGAATTTCAGATTACCATAAGTAATTTATTTTGCTCTAATGTTGACTCAAAAATTTTAAAAAGGCGAAAACCTTTCTTTGCCTTTACTATTACATGAAAATCCTGTTCAAAGCTGAATTTTACCCTTGCATTAGTTTATTATTGTTAATCACAATTTTTTAATGAAACCTCATAGACAGTTCCATCTAATTTTAGCCAATTTGACCATGAGATGAAATTTTTATAAACCTTTTATAATCCTTTTATTAAAGGGCAGACTAGCATCTTAAGACAATCATGCTATGCTTTTATTTCAATGCTCAATTTATGAAAAGACCATATAATACCCTTTTGAATTTAGTTAATGTTTACATATGGGATTTTTTTCAAGATTAATTTTTACAGTCTTTCCACAACTTGCTTAAACCTTTAGCTTTATCTTATCTAATTTAAGGCAATCCTTTATCCGTAGGCAAAATTCAAATTTCTATGCCTTGTAATCTTTTATTTAAACACATTTTACTGTTTTTACATACCTCACATGTAAATCTATTTTTAGTAGTTTGAATTACATGTTATAATGGTAACTTTTAGCAATTTTTAACTAGTGTAAAACCTGATGAGTTGTTTTAATTATGTACTAGACACAGATAAACTCTGACTTTTTCCAGCATAGTTAGAGGTGTGATTAATTTCGTATGTCCCCAGGCCTTACCAAATTGTAAAGCAGGCAGTTTACAACCTTGAAACATTTAGCAAACCTAGGAGCCTCAAAATAAAAGGAAAGAGTTGGGGTCTGCTCCTGTACTCACCCTTCTGACAATCCCAGATGTGGCCCCAAAATGAAGTAGCGTTGTTGTTTGGGGTACACACCCGAGGTTTGTTGTCTCACATCAAAGGAATCGAGGATGCAAATACACGAGTAGTGAGTTTAAGAGCAGAGGTTTTATAGGTGAAAGAAAGAGAAAAGAGAATAACTCTCTCTCCTGCAGAGACGGGCACCTGAGTGGGTCTTCCAGTTCTGTGGTGAAATGTACTTCCAGTTCTGTGGTGAAATTCACAAGGTTTTATAGATGAGCTTGAGAATGCAGTGTCTGATTTACATAGGACCCAGAGATTGACCGGACTAGGTGTGCCATTTACATAGTGGGTGAGGAAGCTGGCCATTCCACCCTACTCTTTCATTATGTAGATGGGGGTCTCTACCTGCCTGGTTAACAGTCAGTGTTTATTTGATGTGACATAGCTTACGCAAGAATTTTTCTTGTGACTTTTAACTGTGTTTCTTCTATATGCAAATAGATTAATTCAGTAAACTACTAGGAGTTTATTAAGATAATTGGAATTAAAATCATAGTATTGTTCAGCTTGAACACTTTCTTAATCGGTGGCTGCTTTTAGGCAATGTTTGGGCTAAAAAAAAGATGCCCCAAAATATGGCACTTTGGCATGCTGAGTACTTTGAAAGAAAATATTAAGGACTGAAAACCTGCCTCAGAATCAAGGCTTTTGTGACCTTTCTTGTCTCCCTTCCTCCCAGTGCAGGGTGGGAATTTTTTCTGAAATTCCCTAATCTGCCTTAATACTAGACCTACCAAAGAGAAAACAATTGCCTTCCATCCTTCTCCCTGAATTTGTATTATCCATCTCAGGTAGAAGATTGAGGAATGTAACTACACCTGGGTGGACTTTATCACATGATATTATCAGTTCTCTGGTCCCATTTAGTTTCCGAAGACAATCATTTACCAGCTATTGTCTGCTCTTCAGATTCATTCAATTCTCCTAAAACTTATTTACTACCCCTCAAAAATGCCTACATTCTGGCATCACCTCCACCCCTATTAAGAGGGTACTATTTAAGCTTCAGCCATCTGGCCCTTCTTTGAGTCTCATATTTTGTATGGCTTCCATGCTTATGCACATTAATACATTTATATACTTTAATTTCCTGTTAATCAGCCTATTTTCAGTTCATTTCAGCAGATTCCAACCTTCAGAGGGGAGAAAAAATTCTCTTCACCTTTACTGCAATCAGTAAGATTTATTTACTCTTTAGATAAGAGTGTTTTCTATTTCTAAAGAGTTGTTCCTCGTTAGATTAATATTTAAATTGATACTGAGATTAATTATTCTTTAAGTAAATAACCAAAATTTTATTCTGGATAACCAGTTGATAACAGGCTTTAATGGCATTTCACCTCCGTTTAAATATCTTCTCACTATTTTGCTACAGAGACAAATTTGTTCATTAAAATTGACCAGGAGTAGCTTGCCAGATTTTGGGGTTTTTAACTAAAGTTCTCTTTCTGAACATGTTCTAGTTAATTCATTATGCAGAAGACAAAAGGAATTAGATTTGCTATTTTGCTATTTTGTATTTTTGATAATTCTCTCATCCTTCCCTTAAGATACTTCATGATAGTACCTAAAGAAATTTCTATTTCCTATAGTTTCAATTGTAAATAAATAGCTTAAGTGAGCATAATTACTAAATTTTGTTTGTTTGGGCTAGCTTTGGTTCAAAGTAATTATTTAATAAGAAATCTTCTGTGTATAAGCCTGATGCTTTAGGTTAAGGTATACTTTGGTTTATCCAAGCACACTTTTCAGTATTCTTACTTTCCCTTATATATGTATATCTGATTTAATAACATATTTAAGATTATTAAATATTTGAGGAGGGTGTGGGCAGTATGTTCATGCTTTATGTGCCAGTTCAATTAAACTCTTTATTCTGAATTTAGTACGATAGTTTCCTTTATCTTTTAATTTCATAAATGGTTTCACGGAAATATAAGCATTATCAAATTAGAAAATATAGCTTATTTTTCCATCTCATAAAGCTATACCTTGACCTAATGTTTTATGAAAATATGTAAGATTACTCTAATACTTTGTTTAGGTTTGTTGAATATGGTGGTATAGAGGCTAAATTAGTAAGAGATGATGAGATTTATTGGGGTTAATCAATTATAAAACATGCTCCTTTACAGATATATAAAGCACCACCAACTCCTTTCAGTCTCAGACTATTGCTGATAGTGCTCTGGTAAATATCTTTGCTTAATTATTTAAGTTTATGGCGAAGCATAATGGGGTATGTAATCCCACTTTGGGTCTTAGCAATTATATACTCAGAATATATGAAAGTTACTTTTGTACTTGAGTGTTGTTTTGTATGCATTTAAACTTAGAAGCTCACAGTGTCCTACAAATGCTACTCAAGAAACGAGAGAAATAGTTTCAAATGACTTAAAAATGTAGATGGGCAGGAATATTTCAGCATTTGAATGCCTTCTGCATCCCTCCGTTTTTCATTTCAATGCATTTTCCTCTCCAAAGCTGAGCAGCAGCTAAAACCTCCAATCCAGCAGGTCCTGGATTAAATAAATAAGGTTTCAGGCTCTGTGAAATCCACAGAGAGATAGTTTATGCATGCCTGCCACTTCTCTGTGCTAAATGATGGTTTATTTTCAGAAGGTTCTGGGGCAAGGATGAAGGACAGAGAATTGTAAAGTAACTGTGACCCCAGGGCTAGAGGGAGAATCCTGCTCACTGTGAGCATGGCTTGTTTTTTGGGCTTCAACCCATCTCAAGAGGAGTGTTGCAGGCTGGATTTTTCACAAGCAGATGCTGAAACTACGTGGGGGCTGTCAAACATTTATTAGGAATTATTTTTTTGAAAGGAAGCAGAGTTAGGGAATGATGAGAGAACAGAAAGGGATACAGAAAGAATTTGAACCGTGATGCAGGCACAACAGAGACCAAGTCAGCTTGGCAGGGAGGGCTGGAGAAAGTGGTGACTCTCAGTTTATTTTCATAATAAATCGTTCTTATGATGTATTTCTGCTTCATAGAAAGGAAAACAAATTGCAGGGGCCACCAAGTTCACAATAAATATGTTGGAAAAAACTACTCTTCACATCATCAGATGTATAATTCAAGGCAAGACTGTCTCATTCATTTTCTGCACTCAGAACTGTGTTTGCTACTTAAAATATCTGTGAACCAATGAAAATTTCAAATGAGCAGCAGAATGAAAAGCAAATGAGAAATTTAACCTGCTCTTCCAGTAGAAGGCAATCATTATTATAGATTTATCCATCCTGATTGGTTAACCAGAAACAGTTTTTGAAGTTGGCGAAAGGCTCTGGAAATGTTGGCTTTGGGAATTGCCTGAAGTGATACCCATTAGTTCAGTTAACCATCTTAAATAAGTACTTCTCTGAGAGAAGTGGTGAAAACTTCCCTTTAAGCATCTGCATTCAGGTACCCATGGGGGTTCTATGACAGTTGGAGCTGTCATAGAACTGTTGGCTGAAGTGGGTTGCTTGGCACAGGTTGGTACCTAACTTAGAAAAAGAAGGAAATGACACTGAGAATTTGTGATGAGAGAATACAGGATGGATAACTGTTTAGAGGACTGAATAAATAAACCATGGGAAAAAGTTGGAGAATAAAATCAGCTGGGGAAGAAAGGCTGATAAAATTAGAAGGATTTAGTACTTTATGGTAAAACATTACATGTGCACATGCATGGTTAAACATTGTACGTCCATTGAGCATAAATTGACACATTACAGTGTATAATGTGGGTCAAGTGTATTCAATTTTAAGTCAGCTGCAAGTTGCTTGTATTAGGACCTTGACAGCCACATTGAATCATGGAATCCTTCCAGATTGAAAAATGTTAAATACATGATATCAAAATTATGATTATGGGCTGATTAGTTATTACCCCACTGAAATGTTTTATTTAAGGGAAATGAGTGATTTCAGATGATATGGCTGGCTCTTGAGTCACATGCAGATGCCAGGTATAATTTTATATTAGAAATTGCCACATAATGGACCTGGAGCAAGAAGAGAGTGGTTTGCTGGCTTATGGAAGCTTGGTGGAAAAGAAGTCATACTGGTGGTAATATGTATGTTGGTAAAGATTTATTGAATAGAATGTACTTGGTCTGATTAACAGTATGATACCTTAGGAGGCCAAGGCGGGCGGATCACGAGGTCAGGAGATTGAGACCAGCCTGGCCAACATGGTGAAACCCCATCTTTATTAAAATACAAAAAATATTAGCTGGGCATGGTGGTGCGCAACTGTAATCTCAGCTACTCGGGAGGCTGAGGCAGGAGAATCACTTGAACCTGGGAGGCGGAGGTTGCAGTGGGCTGAGATGGCACCATTGCACTCCAGTCTGGGTAATAGAGTGAGACTCGGTCTCAAACAACAACAAAATAATAGTATGATATCTTATGTAAAATAAAGAACATAATGGACTAGCTGACAACCATATGGCAGATATGTTCATGAGGAAATGCTATACAATGTGTTATGTAATATAAGTAGTATAATGTACATGCCTTATATGTATGGGATATATTAATGTACAGTTACACATATACGCATTACATGTGATTAAGTGTGTATTGTCCTGGTACATTAAATGTTGAAGGGCATCAACGCATGATGTACATAGTGAAGCTATGTTTAATTTTTTGATACTGACATAGCACATGAGAATAATTTATAATTTCTGATGTAGAAAACGCAGGGAATAGTTTAAATGGAATTTCAGCTTCAGGGGCTGATAATGGAGTGTGAGGCTTTTTCTTTGATTACCCTGGGAAGAAATCTTCTCCATTTCTGGTATATGAAGCCATTAAAAAGAAACAATAAACACAAAAAGTAAAACATCTTAAACTCAGGATATAGAAAGTATGTATGAGTAACATATTCAAAGACATTGGAGAATATTCTTTAATTTTAAACAGCTGTAGGTCATAAGAATTGCCTTGCTGAAATAGAAAAAAAAATACCTCAATATAGTAGCTGTGGTGAGATTTCAACACTAGTCGTGGTAAGTACCCTCAATTTCTTTACTTTTAATTTTTTTAATTTTTGATTTTTAAGGATATGTAGTGGGTGTATATATTTATGGAGCACATGAAATATTTTGATACAGACATAAAATTTGCAATAATCACATCAGAGTAATTTGGGTATCCATCGCCTCAAGGATTTATCACTTTTTTGTGTTATAAACATTTAAATTATACTGTTATTTTTATTTTTTTAAGAGAAATATATATTTTTTTGAGATAGAGTCTCTCTGTCACCCAGGTTGGAGTGCAGTGGCACGATCGCAGCTCACTGCAACTTCCGCCTCTCAGGTTCAAGCAATTCTCCTGCCTCAGCCTCCCAAGTAGCTGGGATTACAGTCGCCTGCCACCATGCCTGGCTAATTTTTCTGTACTTTTTTAGTAGAAATGGGGTTTTGCCATGTTGGCTAGGCGGGTCTTGAACTATTGACCTCAGGTAATCCACCCGCCTTGGATACCCAAAGTGTCCAAAAATTAACCTGGCTAATTTTTTTTGTTTGTTTGTTTTGTTTTGTTTTTGAGACAGAGTCTCTTTCTGTTGCCCAGGCTGGAGTGCAGTGATGTGATCTTGTCTCACTTCAATCTCTGCCTCCTGGGTTCAAGCGATTCTCCTGCCTCAGACTGTGGGGTCCCACTACCATGCCTGGTGATTTTTTTGTATTTTTTTTTACCAGAGATGGGGTTTCGCCATGTTGGCCAGGTGGGTCTTGAACTACTGACCTCAGGTAATCCACCTGCCTCAGACGTGCAAAGTGCTGCAATTACAGGCGTGAGCCACCGTGCCCGGTCCTAACTTTTGTATTTTTAGTAGAGACAAGATGTCACCATGTTGTTCAGGCTGGTCTTGAATTCCTGACCTCAAGTGATCCACCCGGCTCGGCCTCCCAAAGTGTTGGGATTACAGGCATTAGCCACCAAGCCCAGCCAATTTTTAAATGTACAATGAATTACTGTTGACTGCAGTCACCCTGTAGTGCTATCAAAAACTAGATCTTGCTCTATCTAACTACATGTTGGTACCCTCAGATCCTTCATTTTAAAGTGTTCTGAACCTTATTCCAACTGTGTTCTTTAGAATAAAGTGATTACTTATATAACAAGAAAGCACGCTTGTTAAAATATGCAACTTCCCAGTTGCATATTTTTAAGATAAGGCCATCTGGAAATATCAAATAAGAATAAAGTATGTATTGCTTCAGTATAAGATCACAATGGCCGTTTCTTCTTCTGTTCCATACTTTGTCAGTGATGAGCATCAGGACTACTGTTAGGATTTCATGAAGTCCCTTTGTCTCTGACAGAATGCCACCCGTGAGTGAGCTCAGGGTGCACACGAAGCATATAAGACAGAGAGTCATGATAAGCACTGAAAGCGTAATCAGCAGTATGACGGACATTATCTTTTCCTGTGTCCCCATTAACACACATGAATAAGGCCCAGGACACAAATGATTACTGCACCAAATGGGTTTTGTGGTCAGTGGTCGGTGACAGTGAGGAAGGATGGCCAAGAAGATCACCTGTAGAGACATGTGTCCCAGAAAGCAGACCAGACACTGTTTCAACAGGGACTTTTGCTGGGATAGGTCAAAAGTCATGTCTTCTTCCATCTTTGCATGGTCTGCTTCACCGACAATGCTGTGGGATCTTTCTTCATCTACAGACTGCTTCTTATGCATTTTGGTTTGTTTATGCATATTCTGAGAGACAACAAACTCCGTCACAAAAAGGATGGAGGAGAAGATAAAGCCAACCATGTCCCACACTCCTGGAACAGGCCACGTGAAGCGGTTCTCATAGCGCTCTGCTAGACAGGCTTCCGCTATTCCCGTGGCACTGGAATTCTTCCTTGATATCAAGCCAGGGGATGTGCCCTACATGCACAACTGAAGCACGAAGAAGAGCAATGCTGAACCACAGTGCTCGCCCTATGTAGAAGTTGGTGGGATCTCTGCTCATTTGCGGTATGACAGGTGCCACACCCAAAACTTCTGATCTCTCGGCCATCTTGGAATCTAGGAAGACAAAAGCGAAGTAGTATCACGTGGAAAGAAAGACTGCATTTCAGCCCATGTATACGTACAATCTCTGCTGTTGTCATGATAAGTGCTCTCTGTGAGGGGACTCAATTGTCTTAGGTGAGAGGAGCACACCAAAGACGTTTTAGGAGACTGTCAATGAGAAACACACCTATTTCATAATATTTCTTATTCTCTCATTTACTCCTTTTTCTAATTTTCTCTTATCAATCTGTCTTTCCTACCTGATTTTATTCTCCAACTTCATATGGTTTACTCAGTCCTTTAGTTACCTATCCCGTTTTGTCTCATCACAAATTCTCAGTGTCATATCCTTTTTCTAAATTATGTACCAACCTGTGCCAAGCAACCCACTTCAGCCAACAGTTCTATCACAGCTCCAACTGTCATAGAATTTCCAAGGGTATCTGGATGCAGATGCTTAAAGGGAAGTCTTCACCACTTCTCTGAGAAGATGGTTAACTGAACTAATGGGTATCACTTCAGGCAATTCCCAAAGCCAACATTTCCAGAGCCTTTTGCCAATTTCGAAACCCGTTTCGGATTAACCAATCAGGATGGATAAATCTACAATAATGATTGCCTTTTACTGGAAGAACAGATTAAATTTCTCATTTGCTTTTCATTCTGCTGCTCATTTGAAATTTTCATTGATTCACAGATATTTTAAGTAGCAAACACAGTTCTGAGTGCAGAAAATGAATGAGATAGTTCTTGCCTTAAATTATACATCTGATGGTGTGAAGAGTAATTTGTTTCCCAATGTATTTATTGTGAACTCAGTGGCTCCTGCAATTTGTTTTCCTTTCTATGAACCAGAAATACATCATAAGGACAATTTACTATGAAAATAAACTGACAGTCACCACTTTCTCCAGCCCTCCCTGCCAAGCAGGCTTGGTCTCTGTTGCACCTGCATCATGGTTCAAATTCTTTCTGTATCCCTTTCTGTTATGTCATCATCCCCTAACTCTGCTTCCTTTCCAAGGTATAACTTCCTAGTAACTGTTTGACAGCTCCCACGTAGTTTCAGCATCTGCTTGTGAAAAATCCAACCTGCAACACTCCTCCTGAGATGGGTTGAAGCCCAAAACACAAGCCATGCTCAGAGTGAGCAAAGCTCTCTGGGGTCACAGTTACTTTACAATTCAGCGTGCTTCATCCTCGCCCCAGAGCCCTCTGAAAGTAAACCCTCATTAACACAGAGAAGTGGCAGGCATGCATACCTATCTCTGTGAGGATTCCATAGAGCCTGAAGCCTTACATTTTACTACCAAGGACATGTAAGGATTTTAGCTGCTGCTACACTTCAGAAAGGGAAATGCCTTGAAAGTAAAATTGAAGCGGGGGTGGGATCCATTCGGATACTGAAATATTTCTCACATGCTAGGTTACTTCAAACTATTTTTCTTGTTTCTTCAGTAGAATTTTTAGTATGCTTTGAACTTGTTTCTGAAGTTTATATGCATACAAAAAACCATACAATTACATTGTTCTCTTCTACACCTTTCACAGATTGAATACACTCATGTAATTGTTACTCAGGTCAGGAAAAAAACATTACTGACACCCCCAATCCCATTTGTACCAATAGGTAAACATATAACAATATAGTTTTCAATATGCTTTGGAAATACATACAAATAGATTTATAAAGGATATAATCTTCTCTGTTGGATTTTTAATTTTACATATTGTTTGTGCGATCTATGTATAATCTCATTAGCTGTGGTTGTATTTTTTCATTCTTGTTACTATATAGCACTCCATTGTGTGAATAGACCACATTTTATGTATTCACTTTACTGCTGGTGTTTTCCAGTTTGGAACTATTATGAATATAGCTGTTATGACTATTTTGTACATGTCTTTTGATGTTTTAGTTATATTTCCATAAGCCTGGGAGATCTATTTGCTCCACCTCCTCAACAACACTTAGAATTTTCAGGTATTTTTCATTTTAGCCTTTATAATGGGGATGTAGTTGTAACATATTATGGGTTTAATTTGCGTTTATTTGATGATTAATAACATTGAGCAATTTTCAAATGCTTGTTGGCCATCAGAAAAATCACTTTTTGTGACATATCTTTTCAAGCATCTTGCCCATTTTCCTTAAGTTTTTTTTTTTGTTTTTTTGTTTTTTTAATCTGTAGGAACCTTTTATATATTCTGGATATAAGCCCTTCGTAGACATCTGAATTGCAAAATCTTCCCTCATTATGAGAGATACCTTTCCAACACTTTTAGTAGTGTTTTTTCTTTGGGGTGGGGGGTGGGGGATAAAGTCTCGCTCTGTCGCCCAGGCTGGAGTGCAGTGGCATGATTTTTGGCTCAATGCAACCTCCACCTCCCGGGTTCTAGCAGTTCTCCTGCCTCCACCTCCCGAGTAGCTGGGGACTAGAGGCGCGTGCCACCACCCCCGGCGAATTTTTGTATATTTTGGTGGACATGGGGTTTTCATCATGTTGCCCAGGCTGGTCTCGAACTCCTGACCTCAGGTGATCCATCTGCCTTGGCCTCCCAGAGTGCTGGAATTACAGTCATGAGCCACCACGCCTGGTGAGCCACTGTGCCCCACCATAGTGCTTTTTAATGAACAGAAATTCTTAACGTTAATATTGTTGAAATTTGTGTTGACTTCCTGTGGTATTTGTATGCTATTTAAGAAAACTACTCCAGTATCATGATGTTCTATGTTTTCTTCTGAAAAGTTTATTGCTTTATCTTTTATGTACTTTATATTAAAGTATAATAGAGTAAAATTTACTCTTTTAGTTTATTAGTTCTGCAAGTGTTGACAAAGGGATATAGTCATGTAACCACCACCATAATTAATATATAGAACATTAAATCAGAAACAAAAAATTTCCCTATGATTTCTGTAATGGCTAATTATGTTAATTTCAGGTGCTTATTTTCCATCTGAATATCTTCCTTGTGGAAGTGTCTGTTCAAATCTTTTTGCCCATCCTTTACTCTTTAAAATTGAGTTATGAGAGTTTCTTATGTATTCTAAATACAAGCTTATTATTAAATATATGATGTGCAATTATTTTCTCCCAGCCTGTAGCTTGCCTTTTCAATCTTTTAAGGGTCTTTTGAAGAAGTAAAGTTTTTAATTTTCATAATATCTACATGATCAATTTGTTCTTTTGGTGTCAGTGTCATGTCCAAGAACTCTTTGCCTACCCAAGGTGACAGATTTTTCTTTTAAATTTTCTTCTTGCTAGTGTTGGTGATGAGAAATTTGAAGTCAATATAATTGTATTTCCTTTGAGTATTATCTGGTTTTTTGCTCTGAAATTTAGATGAGGATTTATGTTTTAGCTAAATTCTACAAATGTCTCATCTATTGTTGTTGTTATATTATTGATTGTCCTCTACTCCCTCGTTTAGTATTTCTATAACTCAGATGCATATTAAAATTTTTGTAAATGTATCTTCCATATCTCTTAACTTTTGTTTTATATTCTTTATCATTATTCCCCTGGTACTGTATTTTGGGAGAATTACTTATTTAGGTCTCTCAGGTCAAGAATCTTCTCGAGTCGTCCATTCTGTTCTTCACCTACTATCTTGAGGGTTTTCTTTCTATTTTCATAAGACAAGTTTTTATTTTTATAATCTATGGCTTTTTTAAAATTATACTTTAAGTTCTAGGGTACATGTGCACAATGTGCAAGTTTGTTACATATGTATACATGTGCCGCGTTGGTGTGCTGCACCCATTAACTCATCATTTACATTAGGTATATCTCCTAATGCTATCTCTCCTCTCTCTCCCCACCCTACAACAGGCCCTGGTGTGTGATGTTCCCCACCCTGTGTCCAAGTGTTCTCATTGTTCAATTCCCACCTATTAGTGAGAACATGCGGTGTTTGGTTTTCTGTCCTTGCGATAGTTTGCTCAGAATGATGGTTTCCAGCTTTTCCATGTACCTACAAAGGACATGAACTCATCCTTTTTTATGGCTGCATAGTATTCCATGGTGTATATGTGCCACATTTTCTTAATCCAGTCTATCATTGATAGACATTTGGGTTGGTTCCAAGTCTTTGCTATTGTGAATGGGGCTGCAATAAACATACATGTGCATGTGTCTATAGCAGCATGTATAATCTATGGCTTTTAAAATTATTAAAATGTCATTTAATGTCTCTTTGAATAATTTACTTATACTTATTTTCTTTTTTTTTTTTTTTTTTTGACGGAGTCTCGCTCTGCCGCCCGGGCTGGAGTGCAGTGGCCGGATCTCAGCTCACTGCAAGCTCCGCCTCCCGGGTTCACGCCATTCTCCTGCCTCAGCCTCCCGAGTAGCTGGGACTACAGGCGCCTGTCACCTCGCCTGGCTAGTTTTTTGTATTTTTTAGTAGAGACGGGGTTTCACTGTGTTAGCCAGGATGGTCTCGATCTCCTGACCTCGTGATCCGCCCGTCTCGGCCTCCCAAAGTGCTGGGATTACAGGTTTGAGCCACCGCGCCCGGCCTATACTTATTTTCTATATCATGTCTGTTTTTTTAAAAAAAATTGTTTCCTTAAGTGTAAAGTATTTCATTTGTTGTATTTGTTGTTTCGTTTCCATGGTCTTGCAAACCAAAAATGAAGATTTCTTCCTAGGGCAATCAGGGAAGAAGCCTCTCACTCAATTAAAAGCCCCCAAAGCTGAACTTCTATTTAAGCTATTTCCTGCATTTTCTACATGAGAAAACAAATTATTTTCATGTGCCATGTCACTACCAAAAATAAATATTAAATACAGTTCCACTATGGATGTTGTGCATTCGTGCTCTTCAACATTTAATAATATACTAGTACTGTACATACTTAATCATATGAATGCGTATATGTGTCATTGTACATGGAAGAATATACCCCATGCATGTAAGTGCAAATGTCTGGGCCCGGCAATTTCCAAAGCACCTTTTCAGGTAGTCAGTTTCCATCCTGGGGGCCAATGCCAGTTTTTGTTTTGTTTTGTTTTGTTTTGTTTTTTGTTTGTTTGTTTTAACAGCGTCTCACTGTCACCCAGGCTGTAGTGCAGTGGCGCGATTTTGTTTTGTTTGTTTGTTTTTTTGTTTTGTTTTGTTATGTTTTTTGAGACAAGTCTCGCTCTGTCACCCAGGTTGGAGTGCAGTGGCTGGATCTCGGTTCACTGCAACCTCCACCTCCCGCGTTCAAGCGATTCTCCTGCCTCAGCCTCCCGTGTAGCTGGGATTACAGGCGAGAGCCACCTGGCCCAGCGCCCAAGTTCTAGTCTTGATTCTACCACTTACTAGATGTGTGATTTTCAGCAAATCACTCAGTCTCTTGGAACGTTGGTTTCCTCATCCATTGGCGCTCCCCTTCCTGTTTGCAGGCTTGCTTTCGTTGCCTGGCAACGGGACGCGACGCCGGGACTGAGCGTAAGTGCGTGCTTTGACTGAGGCAGTTTTGACCGTTGGGCCTTGTCAGTTGCTTAGACTCACCTGGGTCTCCAGTCAGTGCCCGGCTCCTCCTCCTCCACCTCCTCCTCCTCCTGGGTGGAGAGTGGGGCGGCACCTGCGGGGCAGGGGAGCCCCTTCCACAAACCCGGGTAGGAAAACGAAGGTGGAGCGTTGCCGGATACAATACAATACCGCATGCGCAGTCAACTTTGAATTGCAGATAAACGAGTTCCTTTTGAATACACACATAGTATCATACAAAGTTATTCGTTGATTATCTGAAATTCAGAGTTACCTGGGAGTGCTGTGTTTCTTTGCTGAGTCTGGCACCCCGGCCCGGGCCGCCTCCCTCTCCACTCTGGCTGGGTCTCCCAGGTGTGGGCAAGGGAACTCCTCCTATCTCCTGTGGCAACTTCTTCAGGCTGAAAGCACCTGTTTCTGTGGAAATGAATGGGCTTTCTTATGGTGAGCCAAGATGCCTATTGATGTATATGAAAAATCACACTTAAAACAGGAGAGATGGGTTATTCTCATCGTTCATGGAAATAGGTGCTGAGCGAGATGACAACCCTTGCCCGCGTCCACCGATGTGTCCACAATTCCCAGATAGATCCTTGACTTGGGCCGACCCTTAGGCTGGAAGCTTCTTAGGGCAAATTTTTATTTCTATAATCTATGCCTTTTAAAATTAATAAAATGTCATTTAATGTCTCTTTGAATGTGTTACTTATACTTATTTTCTATATTTTGTCTGTTTTTAAAAAAAATTTTCTTGAGTGTAAAGTATTTCATTTGTTGTATTTATTATCTCGTTTTCATGGTCTTGCAAACCAAAAATGAAGATTTCTTCCCAGGGCAATCAAGGAAGAAGCCTCTCACTGAATTATCAGCCCCCAAAGCTGAACTTCTATTTAAGCTATTCCCTGCATTTTCTACATGAGAAAACATTAGAGGTAATGGTCCCCTTCTCATGTTCATCTTTCTGGAGCAGCAGCAGGAGTCCGTTTCCATTTTTATGTTATTTCACTTCAAGTGACATTGAGATGTCTATGCAGTATTTTTGTCTTTGGAGTATATCATATTGAAAAAATACAGTGAAGATACTGTGTTCCAAAGTCAGTTACTGGCCGGGCGCGGTGGCTCAAGCCTGTAATCCCAGTACTTTGGGAGGCCGAGGTGGGTGGATCACGAGGTCAGGAGATCGAGACCATCCTGGCTAACACGGTGAAACCCCATCTCTACTAAAAATACAAAAAAATTAGCCGGGCGTGGTGGCAGGCGCCTGTAGTCCCAGCTACTCGGGAGGCTGAGGCAGGAGAATGGCGTGAACCCGGGAGGCGGAGCTTGCAGTGAGCCGGGATCGTGCCACTGCACTCAAGCCTGGGCGACAGAGTGAGACTCCGCCTCAAAAACAAACAAACAAACAAACAAACAAAAACAAAAAAACGAAGTCAGTTACTTTCCTCTGGGTGGTTAAGACAGCAATGCCAACTCAATAGGGAATTAGGTTTATTTGTGCCACTTTGTTTTCAGTTTTAATGACTGTATTTACATATACATGCAGGCACATACCTTTCCCTGCTGCTTTGTATTCCTTTCCCCAGTACAAGAGACGGCACACCGTGTGCAATCTTCACTGCACCCTGTGTCCTGGAGTTCACACTCTATAGAGCTTCCACATTCTCTTGTATATCTGCATAAATAATCCATTGCTTTGCTCTGCCTCATCAGGCCTGAATTTGATGAATATTCAGATGGTGCTTCAGTTTGACTTTTGTAAATAATGGTGCAAATAACCGTGTGCATATGCCATTTCATATGTTTGCAAGCATATCTTTGTTTTGTTTTTGATTCTGTTTGATGCAAAGTCTTGCTCTGCTGCCCAGGCTGGAGTGCAGTGGCATTTTGTATCTTAAAGGTATTTTCTTGTATGTAGAAGACTACTTCTCTAGTAAGATTAGATAATTTTTTCTGAATTATTCTTTTAAACATGCTTTCCAGGTTGCTTATCTTTTCTTCTCCTTTTCCAAGAATGATTATAATCATAGGTTTGGTCACTTTACATAATCCCATATTTCTTGAATGTTCATTTAAAAAAATTCGTTTTTCTTTTATTTGACGGGGTTAATTTGAAAGAGCAGTTTTCAAGCTCTGAAATTCTTTCTTGACCTAATCTATTATTAAAGCTTTCAAATATATTTTGAAAATCTTTAAGTGAATTTTTCATTTTTAGAACTTCTGTTTTTTAGACATCTATCTCTTCATCTCCTGGATTGCTTTCATGGTTTCTTTGTGTTGGTTTTCAAGCTTTTCTTGGATCTCATTGAGCTTCCTTGCAATCCATACTTTGTATTTTTTGTCTGTCGTTTCTGAGTGTTCGTCTTGGTTAAGGTCTATTGATCCTTAGTTGATATCACAGCATTCAGCTTTTTCATGGTGCAAGAATTCTTACTTTGGTTTCTTCTCATTTGGAGAAGCTGACACTTCTTATTTTTAAATTTATTTTCACTTTGATTTTTTTTTCATTATTATTCCCCTTCCCCTGGGGGTGTGACTGTGGAAATGTTGGGTAGGATCTTTTGGTTTTGCTTCTGTAGATAGCCAGGTGCACTTTCTCTGCAGGTTTTATATTGGGCTGTGCAGTTTGACCTGCAGGCCAGTAGGTGGTGCCACTAGCCCATTTACGAGAGGGTTCATTGCGGTCACTCTGCAGACCTCTTTCTGATAATGGCCAATGTTATTCTCTCTCCCCTACCCCTGACATGGCTCTCTCAAATTCCTATTTGGGTAGTGACCTTTAAAGGGAAAGAAATTGCAAAAAGCCCATGAATTAGTTGAGGAGCAATTAAAAGTCAGCCATATAGAACGGTCAAACAGCCCTTGGAATTCTTCCATTTTCGTCATCCCCGAAAAGTCTGGTAAATGGAGACTTTCGCATGACTTACATGCTATCAATGCTAATTTGCAACCTATGGGGTCCCTTCAGCAGGGGCTCCCCTCCCCTGCAGCGATCCCTTGAGACTGGCCTGTAATCGTTATTCACTTAAAAGACTGTTTTTATACTATTCCCCTTGCAGAACAGGACAGAGAAAAATTTGTGTTTACAATACCAGCTATCAATAATGAAAGGCCAGCTCACTGATTTCATTGGAAAGTGCTACCCCAGGGAATGCTTAGCAGTCCTACCACGTGTCAGTATCATGTAAATCAGGCTTTGTTCCCCAGTAGAAAAGAATTTCCTAATTGCAAGATTATTCATTTTATGGATGATATTTTACTAGCAGCCCCAACAGAGCCAGTACTTTTAAAGTTACATGCTTCTGTCATAAGGAAAACACAGTTAAGAGGTTTAATCATAGCACCTGAAAAAGTACAAATTTCTTCTCCTTGGAAACATCTTGGGTACATACTAACTACCCGGTCAGTAAGACCTCAAAAGGTTAAATTAAATACTAGCAACTTACATACCTTGAATGATTATCAGAAATGACTAGGTGATATTAACTGGCTTCACCCAACCTTGGGCATGACTACTGATAAGTTACAGAACCTGTTGTCTATCCTAAAAGGCAGTGCTGCCCTAGACTCTCCTAGGTATTTAACTCTTGCAGCATAAAGGGAAATTGAAGAGCTAGAGCAAGCTATTTCTCAGAGGCAACTAGATTGCATTGATCCATGGTATTCAGTTCAATTATTTGTTTTTCCCACTAAACACACCTCTACAGGGTTAATAGGACAGATGACCCCAAGGCTGTCCTAGAACGGGTTTTTTGCTCACATGCAGGGACTAAAACACTCTCTCCCTGTATCCAGTTTGTTAATAAAGTCATCTATTCAGGCTGCAGACAAGGCAATCTATTACTAGGTTATGACCCTAAAAGCATCAGAATTCCTTTAAGTAAAAAGTTATTTGAAGCAGTATTGCCTTTATCTACGGACCTGCAAATAGCACTCTCTGATGACATAGGCCATAAGAAGCATGCCCTTCCTGCTGACATACTCCTTCTGTTCTTATCTCGTACTTCTGTGGTTTTTGCCTACAAAAATAGTTCAATCCCCCCATACCTAACACTTTAACACTGTTTACTGATGGCTCTGGTAAAGATGGAAAAACAGCTGTCTGGTGGAGATGGCATAATTCCCTCACTTGCTCTGGATTTACTAGCACTCAAAGAGTTGAGGTTGCAGTCTTAATATTGGCCTTGGAAACTTTTTCTGCTCACTCCTTCAATATTGTTAGTGACTCTGCTTACTCTGTTTATTGCAGAACCTTTAGACAGCCCTCATTAAGTGCACTTTTTCTCTGACTTCAGCATTTCCTAGATCAATATACACATCTTATTTTTATCACACATATTTGAGCCCACAGCTCATTGCCTGGCCCATTGGCGTAGGGCAATGATCAAGCAGACCTACAGGTTAAGACATCACTGCTTGACCAAGCCACCCAATCACATCAGTTTTTATACCAAAACTGGAGACACTTATCTAAACAATTTCAACTTACCCAGAGACTAGCTAAACAAGTTATCCTACAATGCCCAGATTGTCAGCTCACAGGTACGTCCACTCCTTCAACAAGTATTAACACTAGAGGACTAGAATCTAATCAACAAATGTTACACACATCCCTGAAGCTGGAAAACTTAGGTATGTACATGTATCCATTGATACCAATTCTCACTTGATTAGCACTCATCCCTTTCCTGGGGAGTCCACCCAATATGTCATTAAACTTCTTTTAACTTTTGCATTTATGGGGTGGCCCACAAAAATTAAAACTGACAATGGTCTGGCTTATGCCAGCTCACAATGTCAACAATTTTGTCACACGTGGAACATCCAACATTCCACAGGCATCCTGTATAACTCCCAAGGACAGGCCACAGTAGAATGTATCCATTCCACCCTTGAAAATATGCTCAGAAAACAAAATAGTGGGAATATGAGTAAGGACCCTGCAACACTACTAGCACAAGCCTTATTTACCTTTTTATTTATTTATTTATTTTTTTGAGACACAGTCTTACTCTATTGCCCAGGCTGTGGTGCAGTGGCGCAATCTCGGCTCACTGCAAACTCCGCCTCCCGGGTTCACACCATTCTTCTGCCTCAGCCTCCCAAGTAGCTGGGACTACAGGCACCCACCACCACGCATGCCCGGCTAATTTTTTGTATTTTTAGTAGAGATGGGGTTTTATCATGTTAGCCAGGATGGTCTCGATCTCCTGATACATGATCCTCCTATCTCAGCCTCCCAAAACGCTAGGATTACAGGCGTGAGCCACTGTGCCCGGCTACCCTTCATTTTTTAAATTTAGATGATAAATTTTAATCAGCTGTAGAAAAGCACTTTGCTAAAACTTCTCAAGATGTAAAACCCACAGTTTTATGGAAAGATGTTAACAGTAACGTATGGTGTGGTCCAAATGAATTGTTAATGTTGGGGAGAGGATATGCTTGTGTTCACACCCCCTCAGGTCCTCTTTGGTTTCCAGCACGATGCATCAAACCATACCATGGCATGACTAGGACCCAACCCATTACCAGAAATGAGGAAAATGAACCTACAGAATCTGCAGCCCCGGACGATGCAACTTCCTCAGATGACACAAGCCCCAGACATTACCTAGGGGATGCTGAAGAGGATAACTCAGGAGGCTAAGCGAATCCTGCTCTGGACACAGACACCATTCACTCCAGATAATTTGTTCCTTGCTATGCCCTCTGTTGTACATCGCAACTCACGTAGGGTATTGATCCTTTTTATGCTCTCACTTTGTCTTTAACCTGTACCTGCTATACTCTATTGGGCTCATACGCCTTTCTTTCACCTGGGCAAACACCCTCTTCCCAGCCTCTAATAATGTAATTGCATGGCTGGGAAGGATAGACTTACTCCTAGCAGGGTCCCTCATTAATGACACACATTGGACTAAGGTGCCAGACATGTAACACTACATATCACTCTGCTATCCTCCCAGTCTGCGCAAATTATAAAAGTTCTAACCCTTACTGTGTACCTGCCCAAACACAATTATGGCTACATCATGGCAAAGGAAATGCCTTAACAGCCTTAGTTGCAGGTAGCCTCAAACAGGGCAATGCAATCAATGCCACTTTCCCAAACACTCCTGCCTGTGCTAGAGAACAAAGCTGGGAAAATAATGGATTCCATTTTAGCTAGGAGGTCTGTCACAGAGAACAGGCCCGTAGCCTCTAGTTAGGCAATTATAACATTTTAGACTGGAACCCCCACAGCCATTTGCAGGGCAGTCGTACTGATGTCTGCACCTATCATGGCATCAATGACAGTTTCACAGCCACATCCCGTTCCTCTGTAATTTGGGCTGAAAGGGGGATGGGATATCTCAGACCCCAAGTAGTGTCCATGCCACCTCAAGACACTTTATGGCACCTGGGACATCTTAGCACCCCCTTAACACCTGGCATGGGACAGATCATAATTCCAGTCACAACTATACTATGACCGTTTTTCATAATCACACTGATCAGTGCCTGATTTGCACTACCCATCCATATGTTTTCCTATGGGGGACCAATATTTCCATTACACCCCAAAACTCCATGTTTGTGACCAGAGTGCAGGGACAGACTTGGTTTGCCTCTTGTATCTCTAATTATAATATATCTAATTTAAATATTCCTCATGTCATGGTATTGAGGAGACAATCTGAGGTTTTCCTACCAGTCAATTTAACACGATTGGCAAAGTTCCTCTGCCCTTGCCACCTTAGAACGTGCCCTGTCCCAGGTCAGACACAAGAGATTCATAGTTACACTTATAGCCTTTATAGTCTCAGCCATAGTCATCCTAGCAACTGCTAGTGTTGCTGTAGCATCTATTACTGAATCAGTACAACAGCTACTTTTGTAGACAGTTTGGCCAGAAATGTGTCTAATGAACTTCTTTTACAGCAGGGTATAGATAAAAAGATTCTTGCACATCTGCAAGCCCTCAAAGCTGCCTTGGAATATGTGGGGGAGTGACAAGATGCACTGGCATTCCAACAGCAATTAAACTGTGCTTGGGAGCATAAACATATCTGTGTCACTTCTCTGCCATGGAATCAATCAATACATAGTTGGGATGAGGTGAAACACTACCTCTGGGGAACCTCACATGATAATTTAACAGCGGATAAAAGCAACTCAAAACTAAAATTCTAGAAACCCTAAACGCCATATATCTACCCGCCCAACAAACAGCCATATGGACGGGTGTGCAAGATCATCCCTCCTGGATAGACAGACTCCCCACTCCTGGGGGGGTCACTCCTTGATTGAAAAATAATGTTGCTAATTATATTCCTGTTTGTCTTATGTTATTTACTAATTCTAGGATGCAAAGCCAGAATACGAGCAGTGACCACCACACCTGACAAACCTGTTGTTGCACACATTTGTACTCTTCAATAAACAAAACCTGTTGCAAAAAACAGAAAAGGGGGAGATTTAGGAGTTTGGGCAGGGTGGTGGGAAAAATTGTAGAAAGATGCAAACCTTCTTGGAAGGCCAGGCAGTTTTACAAAAGTTTCGGGAAAGGATTTGGCTAAAGGCAGCCTGATTCTCTTATCCAGTGCCTGAAAGCTTATGTTAGATAGCAAGGGGATGTAAAGAAACTGATCTAGATAAGTTAGTTTACTTAGGCCTCAGAGCCTGGCCTTTAATCATCTGCATGCAGGATTGCTCTCTCTGGGGAGGGCGACGGCGTTAATTACCCACAAATGTGTTGACTCAAAGCCTTTGTCATTAAATCTGTACTGAATAAATGCCCACAGCACTAGGGCTACAGCTGCTGACTCTTTATAGCACCTCCCTCAGGGTCTGTAAGCGGCCCAGTCCCCGAGCCTGCCCTTTCACTGGATACCTGTGTCTGAGTGCATTCTTTCATCTGTCGTTCGGCCAGAGTCTGTGGGTTGGACACAGCACCCATGAATACCCCAGTGATGAGTGGGCACCAGTCCTGATAGGAGTGGCTAAAAGAGCTCCTTGTGAAATGTACTGAGGTCTTTGCAGGTGTTAGGGGAGTAAGTGATCTGCACCAGCTCTGTATCCTAGTTAGGCAACAGTGTGCTCTGTTTCCCTATTATGCCCCAGTCCCAGGGCTTATGACTCTTAGCTCAGATGTACATTGTTGTCTATCTCCAGGCCACAGTATAGCTGAGAGCCACAGAAAACACCTGTCCCATGGCTCGCCACAGGAGTGGTTTCAGGGCTGAACCTGTCCACTCAGCCCAATACAGACAGCTTTATGGTCCAGCTATTCTCTGATGTGGTAATGCTGCTGCTTCGTGTAGAGACGGGGAAGGGCTTTACCTTTTGGCTCATGTAGGACGGGTGTCAGTTGTGGTGGTGTTGGCTGGTTGAGTTGCCCTGAGCTCAGGTCCTGATGGGAGTGGTCAGGTGCCGGGGGTGTTGGATAATTCCCCAGTTCTTAGACTTCTAGATGGCCCACTAGACAATATATATGAGTTCTGAAGAGGCTGGACTAGGATCAGGCTCGTGGACTTGTTCTCAGGGCCCCAGGGTTCAGGTGCTGGTTGTGACTGGGAGGGATATTTTAGTCCCCCAGGTCATTGCAAGAACTTTCAAGTAGGGCCAGGCAGAACACTCAGGCAGTGGGAGCCTGAGTCCAAATCACAGTCCTATGATGACTGGAATCTCAGAAGGGCTCTGGGCTGCAGCTGAAACAGTCAGGCGGGAGCAGGGCAGCTGTGCTGTGGGCCTTTCACTTTAGAGGGCAGACCTCTCAGCTGGGACCATGGAGACTCGCAGTTGTGGGGCACGTGGCCCACCCTCACTTCCCTCCCACACAAGTGGTACTAGACATTGCTGTTGGGGGTGAGCAAAGGTACCCACCCAACTCCCTGGTCCTGGGGCAGCTGGGCAGCAGGGAGCAGTGGCTGGGACTGTTGTGGGAGCTGAAGGGCTTATCGGCGTTGTCAGACTGAGTTGTCAGAGGAATGCCAAGTCACAGCGGTACTGCTCGGGTGGGAGTGGGGCGGCTGCCCTGAAGGCCTGTTATCTAGATGAAGGAGCCCATTTGGCTCTCTAGTCGAACTGCATCTCCAAAACTATCTAACATCAGCCCAAATCCTATAATAAATTATTTCTAACACCCTCTTATGAAGCACCACACGGTCCTCCATGGCATGCATTTTCCCTCACTGCAGAAAGATATAAACACAGTTTGTTTAACTACAGATGTCTTCCTGGTGGTCTTTGAATGAAGACATTGACAGAAAGTAGCATAGCATGCTGGTTAAAGACTGTTTTTATTCGAATCCTAGCTTTGCCAATCAACAGCTACGTAAATTAAACTCTCGACCTCAGCTCCCTTATTTGTAAAACAAGGATAACAAAAATACATTTTTTAATAAGGTTGGGTTGAGGATTAAATGAAATAACAGAAGATTATCTCTTAACTAATTTTAGCTGTAGAAAACAGAATATCTAACCAAATTGGCTTTAAAAATAAATGTTAAAAACCGGTTAACGTTTGTCTCACATGATGTTAGTTTAAGATGGCCTAAGAGTTTGATGGGTGGTTCGCTGATGTCAAATGAATCCAAGTGCTTCACACCTTTCCACTGTAACCTCACCCTCGGTCCTGAGCACTGCCATGCGCATGGCTGCAGGATGCTGTGGCCTCAAGTGTCACGCCTGCAACACTCCAGTCTTAGAAACCAGGAAGTAAGGAGGACAGCAGCCTTCTCTTACTTCTTTCTGTTGTGGGCAGAGAGAAAACCCTTTTCCAGAATTCCTACCAACAAATCTTCCCCTTTTGTCTCCTTCCTGAGAGTCAACATTGTGCTAGCTCCCAGCTGGGATTCTAGAGCTACATTGTCTGAAATAGAATCCCGGCTCCACCACTGACTGACTATGTGACCAGGGCAAGTTTCTTAAGTCTCACGATATGTTGATATTTCACTTATAAAATGGGAATAGTAGCATCTTCATCAAGAGTTGGTATGAAGATTGATCACAGATGTATGTACATATGTGACAGAGTACTTAGAACAGTGCCAGACACATGCTAAGTGTGAGTGCTAGTTCTCACAGTGTGCTGTGTCACATGGTCATTCACACAGAGGAGGCTGTGAATGGATGGACGTGGCCTTTTCAGCCTCTTTCTTACACGGGAGGCTGTGCTAACAAAGAAGAAATGGAAATGAAAAGGTTCTTGCATAGGCCAACCGTGTATGCCACTACCTGCAGAGTAGTTTGAAGACTGCTTAGCACAGAGTAAGTTCTAATAAATAATTTTCATGATTTGTCATAATAGTCTTTCCTCATCTAGTGACAAAATACTCTGAAACAAGTGAGCATTTAATAAATAGATCTCCAAATCCAGCAACATTAATGTACTCCTTTGTGTGGCCAGCCACATTCCTGCACCGCCCTGCAGACCCCATGGGCCCAAGTGGCTATGACTCAGTGGCAGGAAATGATGCCACGTGATGTCTAATGATGCAGGTAGGTCATTCGGCTCAAAGAAAGTGTTTCTGCAGGGACTCATCTCCATCTGTGGAGATGTGCTGAAGGCCTTACTCCTCCTGCTCAGGCACCTGCCTGCTCAGGCGAGGAACCTGCTATACTTATTCTGCCTCTATGGTGGACCCCATTGCTGTAGCAAATGGTCCCCAAAAATATCCACTGAGGGAAGAAACAGGGCAGCTTTCTCTATCAGTCATCAGTGTTGGTCTGTTTACTCAATTCAATTTCTGAATTTTCTTTATCTCACTATTTAGGTTGCTTGCTCAGCAAATTCCTGATCTATGACTCAGAATCCAGGACCTCAGACCATTGTCTTGAGCTTCAGGCTCTGATTAGTTCATTTCATAGAACTATTTTATTGGTTAAAAAAAAAAATTTCTACACTAAGGTGGTAAGCATACTTGGCCATCGGGAGTTATGGATTCTAGCTACATCTGGACCACAAATTAAAGGTATGATTAGATTAAATTAGTTATTTAATTAATTAATTTGTTTATTTTTATTTTTATTTATTTATTTATTTTTTGAGATGGGGTTTCGCTCTTGTTGCCCAGGCTGCAGTGCAATGATGTGATCTCGGCTCACTACAAACTCTGCCTCCCAGTTTCAAGCAACTCTCTGGCCTCAGTCTCCCAAGTAGCCAGGATTACAGGCGCCTGCCACCATGCCTGGCTAATTTTTGTGTTTTTAGTAGAGATGAAGTTTCACCATGTTGGCCAGGCTGGTCTTGAACTCCTAACCTCAGGTGACTCACCTGCCTCGGCATCTCAAAGTCCTGGAATTACAGGCGTGAGCCACCGCTCGACCAAATCAGTTATTTTTTATTTGTAAAATGATGAGTTTAAACCTGATGAACAAAAGTTTTCTTATTTATCTATAATTGTAACCTTTGGAGTATATTCCACTCAGTTTTCTAACGGTTTAAAAAGTCCAGATACTCTCAGCGAAACTGCATGTGTCTTGGTTATTTAATAGATAATTTATCTTAAAACATCTGGTCCTCTATTTTTTAAGTAGTGAAAAACGTAAATTAGGAATATCTGGGCAATGTTAACAACCAAAACCCAATCCTTGGATTTCTGAGTAATTATAAATTATGTAAAATCTACTTAACTTCATGTTTACTAAACAAAACATTTTGGAAGGTCCCCTCAACAGGTAAGTCATTAGGCTCATCTTCAGGTAATCAATGACAACCTTATAAATATAGGACATTCAAATTCTTGCATTCCTGGGATAGACATCCACAGAATAAAAAATTTCTGGGTTGAGTTGCCTCAACCCACCTGTCAGAGTGAATTTAATCCTACCATTAATCCACTTCTCTTGGTCTTAAAGACTTCTTTAAAATATAATAGCTGAAAATGTAAAAGGAAATCTTCATTAATTTCTAACAAAATCATGCCTCAAATGAGGTCAGGGAGGTAGAATTAGGTTGGTAGGAAGGACAGATGTTACATAGTAACAAGAAACAGTTCTCTCTTAAGCTGAGCTAACTGTGGTGATCCACCAGAGGCGGCGCTAGAGGGTGCCTGGCAAACAAATGGACACGGTATGATTGACGGTCTTGGTTGAAGCATCAGATGTGGACCAGGAGAACAGTGACAAGGAGCAGGTGCTACTCTAACAAACTTTAGCAACTTTCTGATTGTGCTGAGCAACAGGTCTCCTAACACCCCATTGAGACCAGATGCCAAAGTTGGCATCTCCTAAAGGCATTATTGTTTTTATTGCTGTGATAAAAAGTTTGAGTTCATTCATTAATATTGTTATTACTTTTCTCTCCTTTCACTCTCAAACAGAAATTACAGACCTTGAGATGTTAATGGCCTCTGGCCGTGCACCTGCCTCCAATTAGTACCAAGGCAATATGTGAAAAATATGTTTGGAAGCACGCAAACCTCCAGGGGCTGGTTAATGCCCTTATTAAACCTGAGACTTTAGGAAAGTTCTGAGCCATGGAATTGTATTCTGTTTTTGGATTGTCAACAAGATCAACACCTCTGGCAGTTCAAATAATTGCCTGGCCCAAGAGGCTAAATAAATTAGAAAAGTTAAAAAGAAGTAAAAAGTAACTCTGACAAGTTCTTGCAAACAAAATAGCCTTTCAGGCTCATTGATGTAACAAACTGAGCCTATGAAGAGCAGCAAAATTAAAAATCAAACTGCAGATTTCCCAGAATATTTTGTTTTAAAAGTCTCCACGGTAAGCTTTTTAAAAAAGATAACTTTAGAGTTATAAAAGAGTTGCAAAAATAGCACAGACTTCCCTTCTGCCCTTTATACAGTTTTCTTTTATGTTAATATTGTACATAATAATAAAATATTAATAATATTTTACATGTTATATGTAACAATAAAATAAACGAAGGAATTATCCTTTGTATGATACTCCTAGTAAATATAGAAATTTTTTTGAATGTCACCAATTTTCCCATCATTTCTCAGCTTCAGGATCCAATCCAGGATTGCACTTTGGATTTAGTTGTCCTGTCTCCTTCGTCTCTTCCAACCTGTGATGGTTCCTTAGCTCTTCCTTGTCTTTGTGACTCTGACACTTTTGAAAGGTGCTCATCAGTTATTTTGCAGAGTGCCCCCTCAATATGGGTTTGTTTGAGGTTTTCTCATCAATAGATTGAGCACAAGAGCTGTTGGGAAGGATGCCACAGAGACTGTGTGCTCTTCTCAGTGCACGCTATCGGGACGTTCTCAGTGCGCCCTATCAGGACGTTCTTGACGTGGATATATAGGTACTTTGGTCATTTTAATCTTGATCACTTTACTGAGGTCATGAAAAACTTTTTGTCATTATTTTTGTAGGTGAAGAAAGAAAGGATTAATGAGAAAAACAAATTAGATGGCATAGCCGGGATGCAGAAAGTCTGACTCCAAAATTCACGAACCTTCCAAAATTTACCATGTTGTCCCTCTTCACTTGGAACTCTAGTGACACACGAAGATTTTTTTTTTTTTTTAATTTGTACTTCCTCCGCTAAGATCTCTAAGTGAGGGGAAGGGACTAAGCTGTTGTCTCTTATTTGTTTCCCTGTTCTTTCAAAGCTCTAGAAAACATGTGAGCATAATTCAAGTAAAAATGTTGGAAGCTTAAAATTTGTGGTCTGCTAGTATATTAAATATTAAATCTCAATGTCATGTGCTTTCTCTGAGCCAGACATAGGTTTTCTGAAGGTCTTGGACAAATATAATTTTGAGAAATGGTTAACAAAAAGTAACAATGCTGTGAATGTGGGTATTAATATCTTAATTACTGAGATATCTGGACATTGACAGACTGAGAAACAAAATTTCTAGAAAAAATTTCCAACACAAATTTCAAGAGAAAGTTCAAAAATTTCCAGAGAAAATCACTCATAATCTTGAGATAATGATTGTGTTAGGCTCTAATACTGGAAAAATGGAATAAATTTTCCTTACTCTATCTCACTCCCCTTTCTCTCCACGTCAATTCTATACTTGAGATATCCATGTCCTTAGAAATGTGTCACATATAATAGACCTCATATTTTGTGGGAAAGAATTTTAGTCAGTGGTGTAAAAATATTATCCAAAATAATCTAAATAGCTGGTGTTTGGGGGTGGGGGGTATTGAACTTTTTTCATTATTGTTGTTAAAGAATCCACTTCTCTGTCGTGATGCCCAGGTTGAGTTGACGGCAGTGAGTTCTGGAGGGTACTACATCCACTCTAAATTTTCTGGTTACAATCCCCGTCTTCTCTCTCGACCTCAACTGAAAGCCCAGACTCATGAGGCCTCACTCCCTGCCCTCCTATTCCTAGAAAATCACAAGGCAACTATGTAGGAGGCTTTCTCAGAGGAGAAAATAACTTTGTTCTCCTGGAAGACAAACCCTCCACTTTGCATCATGAGGCAGATAGCAACCCCAAAACGTAGACACTAAAGCTAACTAACTGAAAAGCTAACTGTTTGGTATGCTAAACATAAAGTTGCTTTCAATTAATCTGTATCTGTTTTTATATTTACCCACACCTAGAACAGATTTATTTGAATGAGCTAATATGTGAATCTATTGTGAGTACACCATTTCACATTAAGCTCCAAATTGCTCTCAGATTTTTCTTTCATTTGGACAGAGCTATTAATGAGTCATGTAGTTACGCCATTCTTTATGGAGGAAAAGAGTGAATAAACTCTTTTCAGAATATCCTGATAGAGAGAACTTGAAACAATAGAATATCAGAGAGGATATATCCGGCTCATTCTTTTAAGCTGCAAATATTTTTTTCTATATCAGGATAATCATGAGCACTGAAGCCTGATTTCCTGGACTCAAATCCTGGCTTCCCCAAATACTACTTGTGTGACCTTAACTAAATTATTTAATCTGTCTATACTGCAGTTTCCTTATCTGTAAAACAGGAATAACAACAGTAATTACCTCAAGTGTTGCAATGAAGATTAAATGAGGAAATACATGTAAAACAGCTAGAATAGTTACACACAGAGTGACCATGCATCCTAGTTTGCTTGGAACAGTCTTGATTATTTCCATCATTCTGACATAATTATTAATAGAGCTTTCTCTTCACTCTCAGAACTGCCCCACTTAGAAATATAAATTACATAATCATCCTAGTTACAAAGCACATAGTAAATGCTATACAACCACTAGTTATTATTATAACTTTCTTCTAGGTGTTGCAAA
>NW_012106119.1:623587-628389 GCF_000951045.1 Mandrillus leucophaeus | reverse complement strand
GTGCATGGAAAATAATGCATCACATCACATAAAATAAATGTATTGTACATTAGGGCTTAATTCTTTCCCAGAATAGATTAAGAAGAGATGGCAGAACTACAAGGTGGAGGGAACCTGAATCCCTGAACTACCTTGTGGAGCAAAGCTACCCAGCCAGTCTAGACCTGCTAGACATTTCATTAGTCTTAAGGAAAAATAACATTTTTATCTTAATTAGTCCCCTGTATTTATGTCATTTTTATTATAACAGTATAGCATTTATTTTCACTTCTATATATCTCTTCTTATCTCTTTTAAGGAGAATACACCTTATTGCACTGAAGTATATTGGGCTAGGGTAGATTGATTGATCATTAGCTCATAAGAGGTTTGGATACTTAGGTATTTTTACTCTCAATCAACGATTAATTTTGAATGATGACTGAGTATGGACTCTGAATCTAACCTGTTCTCTAATAAATCATAGCAAGATGGCGAAAGTAAGTTATTTGTTTCTCTTACCCATCTTTTTCTTTAGCAATACCTCCACATTTGCGTCCAGTGATAGGCCTTGGTAGCATAACTGGTTGTGATATCACAGAAAATGACTGCATGTATGTAGAAGGATGAAAAAGATGGAGAAAAACCACAGAGTGCATAAGAGGGTAAGATGGAAGGTATGAGGAAGTGGTGGTTATGAGAACAGAAAAGACAGAAAAAGTAAAAAGGGAGACAGGGGAGGAAAGTAGACTAAATCTCAGGAAACATTGTGAAAAAAATAGTGAGAAGTGAGAAACTCTTCCAGCGTGGAACTGTATTCAACAAGTGTGTCTATGCTGTGGCAACAAATAACTTCAAAGTCTCAGTGGCTTAAAACCATAGAAAATGTATTTCTTGCTCACATTACATATCCAACATGAATTAGGGGTAGGAGGTGGTATAAAGCTCTGTTCCATAAAGTCATCCATGGACTTGGGTTAACGGATGTTCTATTATCCCTTGATGCCAACATCTCAACAGGATGATTCATATTTTGCTGTACTCGGGTAAGTAAGTACTAGAGGGCATAGTGCCAGAAATGAAATTATCTTTTTGGGGGGTAAATACCTAGGAATGAAAAGAATGGATCATATGTATATATAATTTTAGGTGTGTTTAACTTTTTAAGAGACCATCAAATGGTTTTGCAAAGTGGTTGTACCATTTTACACTCCCAGCAACAACATGCGAGAGTTCAGTTGCTCTGCATCATTTCCAACACTTGGAATGGCCAAACTTATGCATTCTAATAGATACATGGTGAGATCTCATGATTGTTTTGATTTGCATTTCCCTGGCAACTAATGATGTGGAGCTCCTTTCCATGTACTTATTTGTGATCAGTATATCTTTCTTGAAGTGTCTGGTTCAAGTCCTTTTCTTATTTTAAAAACGGCATTATTTACATTCTTCTTATTGAGTTCTAAGGGTTCTTTATATATTCTAGGTACAAGTTCTTTATTAAATATATAATTTGCAAATATTTTCTCCCTATGTGGGGCTTATCTTTTCATTTTCTTTTTTTAATAGTGTCATTTGAAGAGCAAATATTAATGGAAATACTTTTTTTGAGGCTGCTGAAATGTTAAAAATGTGAGCAATTTTGGAGTCCTTATATAATTATGCCAAGCTTTTTCATAACTCTGTGCCCCACCCTCCCCAGTCAGGTGATGACTGATGCTGCGATAAAAGTGCTTTTACTGCTTGGGCACCTTATTTGATTTATTGTTGGACAGACCCCATGATGTGGGGGAAGCTGTCAGGGATCTCCTTGCTCAGCTCTTGAGAATGATAGGGAGTTTTCAATTATTAAGAAGAAAGGGAACAGTAAGAGTAAACAGAGTGGAAAAATATGGGGACAGTTATACTGAGTGAAGTGTTCAGATGGTTGATTTAAAATGGTATGAACTATTTAGCACTGAGATCTTTGTTTCTAATACTAGTCTCCAAAAAGGTACCAGAGATCTTCGACAAAATGGATGATTCTTGGACTGGAACAGAACATATATGGGAAGAGACTGAAGCATCTTATAGTGGCAGAAAGTAAGAAAATGCTCAAACGCGATGATGGGCATATGTCAAAGGGACACAGACTGTCTCTTATACACATCTAGATGTGTATAAGAGACAGCCCAGCAACAACATGCGAGAGTTCAGTTGCTCTGCATCATTTCCAACACTTGGAATGGCCAAACTTATGCATTCTAATAGATACATGGTGAGATCTCATGATTGTTTTGATTTGCATTTCCCTGGCAACTAATGATGTGGAGCTCCTTTCCATGTACTTATTTGTGATCAGTATATCTTTCTTGAAGTGTCTGGTTCAAGTCCTTTTCTTATTTTAAAAACGGCATTATTTACATTCTTCTTACTGAGTTCTAAGAGTTCTTTATATATTCTAGGTACAAGTTCTTTATTAAATATATAATTTGCAAATATTTTCTCCCTATGTGGGGCTTATCTTTTCATTTTCTTTTTTTAATAGTGTCATTTGAAGAGCAAATATTAATGGAAATACTTTTTTTGAGGCTGCTGAAATGTTAAAAATGTGAGCAATTTTGGAGTCCTTATATAATTATGCCAAGCTTTTTCATAACTCTGTGCCCCACCCTCCCCAGTCAGGTGATGACTGATGCTGCGATAAAAGTGCTTTTACTGCTTGGGCACCTTATTTGATTTATTGTTGGACAGACCCCATGATGTGGGGGAAGCTGTCAGGGATCTCCTTGCTCAGCTCTTGAGAATGATAGGGAGTTTTCAATTATTAAGAAGAAAGGGAACAGTAAGAGTAAACAGAGTGGAAAAATATGGGGACAGTTATACTGAGTGAAGTGTTCAGATGGTTGATTTAAAATGGTATGAACTATTTAGCACTGAGATCTTTGTTTCTAATACTAGTCTCCAAAAAGGTACCAGAGATCTTCGACAAAATGGATGATTCTTGGACTGGAACAGAACATATATGGGAAGAGACTGAAGCATCTTATAGTGGCAGAAAGTAAGAAAATGCTCAAACGCGATGATGGGCATATGTCAAAGGGACACAGAAGCTCATCGAAAGAGCTCCCAGTCCAAAGCTGGAACAACTTGAACAACAAAGTAAATAATGTGGCATTGGATTACACACCAACCACAAAACAAATATCTATGAGTCTATACTGATGTCAATAAATGAATAAATCAGTAAATGTGGGAAAATAGACAAATCTTTCCCATACAGAAGAATTCCAAGTAATTTGTGTAGATATTTCACTTTTAAGGAGGTAGAGCATAACTCCCCACACCCTAAATATGAGTCATGTATAGTGACTTCCTTCTAAAGAGCATAATTTTAAAAGGGAGACAAGAGTGAAGAAACCTGACAGATGTTGCCTCAGTCGAGTGTTCGAGGTTCACATTAACCATGATGTTGTATTGATAGTAGGTACCCTTGATACTCTGTGAGGAGAATGGCACTTGCTTTTGTGGTCTTCCTTCCCAAACCCATAAACCTAGACTAATCATGAAAAACCATTAGACCAACCCCAATCGAGGAACATTTTACAAAATACCTGACCCAACCAGTACTCCTGAAAACTGTCAAAGTCATCAGAAACAAGGAAAGTCTGGGAAACTGCCATAGCCAAAGATCCTGGATGGAATCCTGGAACAGAAAAAAAAATAGGCAAAAACTAAGAAAATTTGAATAAAGGATTTTAGTTAATAATAATGTATCAATGCTAGTTCACTAATTATGGCAACTGTGCCACATTAAAGTAAGATGTTAATAATTGGGAAACTGGATGTGGGCCATATAGGGACTTCCTGTACAGTGTATTATTGTCACAAATTTTCTATATATCTGAAACTACTCCAAAATTTAAAATGTATTTTAAAAGTTATTTCTAATATTTTTAAAATGGCATGAAGTGGGAAGAGATAGATGGGGGAAGCGCTAAAATGTTGATGGATCACTGTGAGAGATTAGGTTGTTTGGCTGTCCCACTAACTCAGACTGTAAGAAGGTCCACAACAGACTTGTTCAATTTGTCCTAACCTGAATTTTAAAATCTGATGATTACACACACACACACACACACACACACACACTCTCTCTCTCTCTCTCTATATATATATATATAGTCTCTTGAGAGTCAGTGCAGTCTAAAACAGTACAAAGTAAATGAGAGGCTTATGAGGAAGGTGAGAGACATGTGGTCCAATGCCTCTTGGCACAATCCCCAGCAGAAGACACAAAGCCATACGCATCAGTATGAGTAAAATGGTGAGGGATGATGAAGAAACATTATTGGGATTGCTGGACTTTGGTACTTAATCTACCATCACACCTAAACCTGCCAATGAAAAGTGAAAGGGAAATATGATTAAATACAGAAAACTTGCAGGTAGTAGTATGGCCAGAAGTAGATACAATCATCCCTCGGTATCACTGGGGGATTGGTTCCAGGACCCTGCTTTGAATATGAAAATCTGTGGATTCTCAGGTCCCTCATATTAAATGGATTCTCAAGCCCCTCATATTAGTACAGTATTTATGAGTGAAAGTAATGCATGATTTGTCTCCATCCAACTTGAATATATTTTAAAAATGAGCATGATGTCCGAATGGAGGACTCTTTCTTTACCCAAACCACTGGAAAAGACTGTGCCAATCTTCTCTTCATCCAGTTTTTAATTGGACCTGCTAGATGGGAGCCCTTAGAATTGCTTAAGCACATTCAAATGATTATTTTAAAACAATACAGGATGGGGGGTTCAGTTTTAATTAAGAATAGGTTGGA
>NW_012106119.1:619924-621602 GCF_000951045.1 Mandrillus leucophaeus | reverse complement strand
GGATTGCATGTCCAGTAACTGGAGGAAATACCTCTAACATTAAACTTGGATAGTTTCTGTTGCTGTGCCTTCAAGTTCACTACTCTTTCCTTCTGAAGTGTCCAATCTAATCTGCTGATAACCTTATTCAGTGTATTGTTCATCTCACATTATATTTTTCATCCCTAAAAATTTAATGTCTTTATATTTTTTGTATAACTTATTAACATGTTTTTATTTTATCTTTTTGAATATATGTAATAGAGAATTTTTACTTTAGTGTCTTTTTCTATTAATTCTATAATCTGTGTCATTTCTGGGTCCACTTCTATTGATTAATTTTTCTCCTTATTATGGATTGTATGTACCTGCTACTTTGTATGCCTCGTAAATTTTTATTGGATGCAAGACATTTTAAATTTTGTATCCTTACATGTTGACTCTTTTGTATTTTTTAAAATAATTCTGACCTTTGTTTGAGATTCAGTTAAGTTACTTGGAAACAGCTTGATCTTTTTAAGGCTCTTTTAAAGCTTTGTCAGGTGAGAACAGAGCAGCCCTTATTCTAGAGCGAATTTGTCCCCACCATTGAGGTAGTGCATTTCTGAGTACTTTACGCAATTTCCTGTGAACAATGAGGTTTCTTCATTCTAGCTATTGGGAACTTGACGCATTCCTTGCCCTGTGTGATATCCAAGAACTGTTCTGCAAGGTCTGATGGATCCTGGTGAATTTCACCCTGTCCACAGGTAGTTTTTTCACACACATGTGCTGATCAGTACTCAGCTGAGGATTTGAGATCAATCTTCTGTGGATCTTCAGAGCTTTCCCTGTGTGCAATCTCTCTCTGCTGCCTGCTCTGTGAACTCTGTCTGCTTTGCATTCTGAATGCTCAGTTCTGTCTTATCAACTTAGGGAGACTACGGGGTCCTGTTTTGATTCTTTCTTTCTGTGCTGCCACCTGGAACCTCCATCCTTTCAGTAAACAGTAAACTCACGTCATCTGTTTCTCTTCTTTCAGGGATCACTGCCCTCTGCTGTCTAATGTCCAAAAACTGTTGTTTTCATTCATTTTGTCTGGTTTTTAATTTGGGTAAGGTCTGAGGGTAAATCTGATCCTGTTAGTCCATCATAACCAGATATGAAAGTCTTGTCCTTAATTTTCATCGCTAAAATACACTCAAAAACTTTATTCTTCACCCATAATTAATAAAGGTATGTAATTGTTCATTGGATTAATAGGTTTTGTTCTGTATCATGTCCATTTAACCCAGGTTGTCCAAGGTATTTTCTTTTCTGTTTCTCTTGCTAATACTTGTGAGACCAAAATTTGTATCTTATTAACGTTTTTCAGCCAGACCTCGATAGCTAAAGACACCTTGTTAAAGAGGTGTCTTATTTACTCTTTTTGTATTTATTTACTATATTTGTAAAAATAAGACCATCGAGATTTAGAAAAAACAAAAGGAAATAATAAAAGACCACCCAGGTAAATAACAAATACTTTATATTTTGTTCATTCTCTCATTTTGTAACATACAAAAGTAGACTATCTAATAAAATAAATTTAAAATCAATTATTTAAAAAATTTTATCTTTACACCAAAGTTGAAGTTAAATCTTTTTAAATTTATGTATGTATTTACTGCTTAGGATATATGAAAATTCAAGAGCATTGGTAATAAAAGAAAGCATTAGT
>NW_012106119.1:615681-618799 GCF_000951045.1 Mandrillus leucophaeus | reverse complement strand
CAAGTCTCGCTAGAATATGTTGGCTGGTTTAGATGTTTATGCTTAAGACTCTTTTCAAACTAATATATCTAAATTAATTAACATAATTCTCATACGATCTAAAAGATATCTCCAATGTTATACACACGCCATACTCAGGAAATGTTACGAGCTATTCACAGCTCACTATTTTAACAGCTGACGCTCAGATAGGGAGCTGCTAATAGCTAAGGAGGTAGGGAAACAAGTTCTGTCCCTTTCTTGTGATGTTACTGATCCCCTGTATCTAGGATACTTCAATAGGCTTTACTATCTTCTGTCCTTAAAGATCAAATTCCTAAATTTAAATGTTTCTTACCACAAGCTACAATTGAGTAGAAGACTTGTAATTAGAATATATAAATCTTAGTGATAGCAAAGGACGTAGGAAGTCCCTGAAGAATCTGAATTTCCTTATTTTAAAAATGGAAATTAAAATGCCTGCTTCATAGAGATTTTGGGAAGGATGGTAAATGAGATAATGTGTGAAAGTGTTTAGCATCTACTTGGGGCCTAGATTGTCAAATAGAAGGTATGTTTAATATGTACATTTTGAATGTATTTTTAAATGGTTTGGAAAAGATACAGGATAAGGAGAATGAGTTGGTTGTTAAGTTCTGTGACTTAAGAGAAAGGGCCTTTGTCTATGAATGAACTTATAGCAGCTTTCAGTGTGAGGGAGGAAGGATACCTATGTGGGTACTGTGGGGAGGAAGAAGGGATTGTTGACATTTCATCATTCCTACCCTCAATTTCTTTAGCCTAGATGCTATTTTCATATGGCTGTCTCCTCACTGGGTCTGTTTTCCTCAAGGTCACTGAGGATCTTACCTTAGATTATCCCATGTGGAATAGCTCTTCTTCTGTCAAAAGCCTATGATTTATTGTGGACCAAGTTCAAGTCTTGCTTCTTCCAAGACATCTTAACTTACTATGGCAATCTTGTTTTTTGTCCTCATAACTATATGTATTACTTCTTTGGAACCTTGCATTATAGTATAATAGAGAGAAAAAATATGAACTCAAATATTAGTTAACTTACATCTGCACATCTGGCATATCTGAAAAAAAGCAGAAAATCTGGATTTAAATTCTGCTTCTATCATGTACAAGCTCAAATACCTAGAGCAGGTCTTATCTTTTCTACCTTGGTTATATGTAAACTGTTGAGCTACCCTTAATATTCTTTTTGTTATTTCTCACATAGTAATCGCCAGCATCCTGGTTGATCTGATAAGAACCCAAGGAAGAAGAAACTAACATTGCTTATATATCTATTGCCAGGTTCTTTCCTATGTGTGCCATTGATAAGTAAAGAGCATCATTTCACACCAAGCTCTCCTTAGTATCTAGGAAGGAAGGAAGGAAGGAAGTTCTATGTCAGTGCTTACTGATTCCTGCTCCAGTAATATTTCTCTGGCATCTGGGTTTCTGTGTCAGCCCTTCAGCTGCCAGTTGAATAGATGACCATACCGTTTAGAAATAGGATTATTTCTATTAATGGCAAGTGGAGTCATTTCTCTAGAAAGGGATATTTAATACAATTATAAAAATGTTTGGCTTGGAAGGAATTTAGAATAACATATCTGAAAATTCATTTTCTGTGTGAAAAACCCTAATTCCCCAAAAGACAAGGTCACTTACCCTATGTTTTCCTAGAGACAGCTGAGAAAGAAGGAAAGAAATAAGGTTACCTGAGATGAATCCGGGCAATTCTAACTAAGTCTGTGATATCAGTCAAATAATTTAATTTCTCTAAGCTTCAATTTCTTAATCTGTAAAGTAAGACTAGTAATACTTTCCTAAGAAAAAATATTAACTCAAATATTAGGTAACTTACATCTGCACATCTGGCTATTGACAAGGCTTGCAAAATAATTTAGGTTTCATATTTATTGTTGCTTTCAACTCAATTTATGAAAAAGATAAGTGTATTTTTTTTTACTTTATATGTATCTTATCTCATATTTTAAAATTCATTTCCTTTTCTTTCTCCAGGCATGCTTCTTCACTAAATTCACACTCTATCACACAGTCTCAAGATGTTATACAGATACTTCTTTTTAGACTTTGAGCCTTCATGAGAGGAACATTGAAAGGTACAAGAAAAATCTCTGTGTGTGTCTTTTAAATAAATATTCTGTTGTTTTTTCCCAAAGACAAACCTATATCCTGGTAAAGCTCTCTTTCATTTCTCCCCAGTTTCATAAATCATTTCCCTGCACCCAGCATTACAGTGGTTTGTGGAAGGAAACATAATTAGAAGCCTCAGTAACAGTAATATTTCATTAAAAAGAAACAATAAATGATGACACATTACACATGATTCATATTTGTCTAACTTCCAGTCTTTTATTCAAAGGAATGTCTCTTTAGAAGCAGAAATGTCTACAGGTTTGTGGAAAATCAGTTACTGCGAGTCAGTTTATATCCAGTTCAGAGCACGTGGGGAGAGAGAAACATCCTGTGTAAGGGGAGCAGACTTCAGCCAAAGGAATATGAGTTAGTTTGTGCCACAGCAGGTTTCACTAGAGAAATCCTTACATCCTACCAACCTATTGGTGTGGCTGACATTTCTGCAGTTTTTTGTTTTGGCCTTTCGAGGTCCTACAGTAAATGGGACGTACATAACTTTGTGTGTCTGCAACAGTGAAGGACACCTCAGCTTAGTCAGTGAATGTAGGCCAGGAAGGAACAGAACATGCAACCAGTAGGTTCGATTTAAAGGCTTTTACAGTGATGTGGAGGACTGGACCAGGCAGTGTTGCCCCAAAAGGCAGGGGCTGCACATCTATGAGGCATTAGAAAGGCATAGAACAGGAACAGAAAGTCTCCATCCAAGTTTCTAACAAACAGAAAGGGAACAGTGACAAAGTAATGTTTACTGGTAAAGCACACTTCAGCAATTTCATAATTGTACCTAGGAATAGGCCTCCTCTGAGAATTTATAGCACTACTGAAAACGGATGCAAGAGTCTCTGCTTCCTATGGGGTCTGTGATTTCCACTGTTACTGATGAAAACTTTTAATTACTTCATTAACTTTACTCTTTCTTTTTCTCTCCCTTCAACTTCAGACAAAAATTATAGTCTTTAAGAAG
>NW_012106119.1:610139-613581 GCF_000951045.1 Mandrillus leucophaeus | reverse complement strand
AACTAAGTCTGTGATATCAGTCAAATAATTTAATTTCTCTAAGCTTCAATTTCTTAATCTGTAAAGTAAGACTAGTAATACTTTCCTAAGAAAAAATATTAACTCAAATATTAGGTAACTTACATCTGCACATCTGGCTATTGACAAGGCTTGCAAAATAATTTAGGTTTCATATTTATTGTTGCTTTCAACTCAATTTATGAAAAAGATAAGTGTATTTTTTTTTACTTTATATGTATCTTATCTCATATTTTAAAATTCATTTCCTTTTCTTTCTCCAGGCATGCTTCTTCACTAAATTCACACTCTATCACACAGTCTCAAGATGTTATACAGATACTTCTTTTTAGACTTTGAGCCTTCATGAGAGGAACATTGAAAGGTACAAGAAAAATCTCTGTGTGTGTCTTTTAAATAAATATTCTGTTGTTTTTTCCCAAAGACAAACCTATATCCTGGTAAAGCTCTCTTTCATTTCTCCCCAGTTTCATAAATCATTTCCCTGCACCCAGCATTACAGTGGTTTGTGGAAGGAAACATAATTAGAAGCCTCAGTAACAGTAATATTTCATTAAAAAGAAACAATAAATGATGACACATTACACATGATTCATATTTGTCTAACTTCCAGTCTTTTATTCAAAGGAATGTCTCTTTAGAAGCAGAAATGTCTACAGGTTTGTGGAAAATCAGTTACTGCGAGTCAGTTTATATCCAGTTCAGAGCACGTGGGGAGAGAGAAACATCCTGTGTAAGGGGAGCAGACTTCAGCCAAAGGAATATGAGTTAGTTTGTGCCACAGCAGGTTTCACTAGAGAAATCCTTACATCCTACCAACCTATTGGTGTGGCTGACATTTCTGCAGTTTTTTGTTTTGGCCTTTCGAGGTCCTACAGTAAATGGGACGTACATAACTTTGTGTGTCTGTAACAGTGAAGGACACCTCAGCTTAGTCAGTGAATGTAGGCCAGGAAGGAACAGAACATGCAACCAGTAGGTTCGATTTAAAGGCTTTTACAGTGATGTGGAGGACTGGACCAGGCAGTGTTGCCCCAAAAGGCAGGGGCTGCACATCTATGAGGCATTAGAAAGGCATAGAACAGGAACAGAAAGTCTCCATCCAAGTTTCTAACAAACAGAAAGGGAACAGTGACAAAGTAATGTTTACTGGTAAAGCACACTTCAGCAATTTCATAATTGTACCTAGGAATAGGCCTCCTCTGAGAATTTATAGCACTACTGAAAACGGATGCAAGAGTCTCTGCTTCCTATGGGGTCTGTGATTTCCACTGTTACTGATGAAAACTTTTAATTACTTCATTAACTTTACTCTTTCTTTTTCTCTCCCTTCAACTTCAGACAAAAATTATAGTCTTTAAGAAGTTACTGTCCTGAGGCTCTGCACCTGCCCACAATTACAATGGAGACAGTGGATGACAAATATGTTTGGAATACACCAGACCCCTAGAGGGAGGCAGCTGCTTCTGGCAAGTAGGAGGCCCAGGGAGAGTTGTGAGTGGGAATTCCTGTCCCTTCTCCCAAGCGGGCAAGTCTTGTCTGGGCGATGCCTAAAGTTTCAAATTGCTGCCTGGAGGTTGATGCTGAATAAAGTTAAAAGGTCACAAAGTAAAAGTTAAAGGCTAAAAACTTTGACTCCAAAGCCATGGGTTCATTTTGTAAATTCAGTCAAAAATAGGGTCAATCTGGTAGAATACAAAAAACCAAAACAAAACTAGGCAAATACTTTTTAGACTACACTATTCATCTTTACTGACTGGTAAATTTATTTCAAACAGAAAAATATTTTCAGATACTATTTCAGTTGAACCATTCTGGAAGCACAAATTGATAAAAACACCAATTCTCTTTCTCTTTGAAAAAAAACAAAACTGATAAATGAGATAGTCCATTTTTTCCCAGTCCTTCAAAACAGAAGTTCCAGCAGACATTCATGCATTCTCAGAGTCCAAAGGGCTACAAGTTCACTGTCAGAAAATTAACTCTCATGAAGAAAGTGTGTTTGGGAAAGGTACAATGGTGATCATTTCCATTATAAAAGAAGTCAGGACATCACAAAGAAACCAGGCATCTCAAAAAATAAATAAGAGGGACTGAAAGGAGGAAAAAGGAAAACGTTTACCTACTTTACAATTTGTCCAGGGTCTCTGGAAAAAAAAAATTTGTGGACAAAGGAGGGATGAATCCTATTATGGGAATTTGAGAATACTGTTCTCACACCCAGTGAAATTAAACTGTAATTTTAAATTTTAGAATGTGATAAGGTTCTGGAAAAAAAATTCTGCTATAAAAGAGTTTTTTTGTAAAACTCTTTTTAATTTTTGTTAATTGCCACAACAAAGGGGAAATGGAAAAACAAAGAACTGTTGTAAAGCTAAGTCTTTGTATTCAAATCTGACTTCTGAGTATGTCAAGCTAGGGGATAGCGGTGTGCTGACTAAGCAGCCTAGACATTAAGACTCTCGTTAAACTTTCTGTCATTATCCAGTTGAGCATTCTTAATAAACATAATTCAATTTCCATATTTATAAAATATATATAATTTCCACCTCATAGGAATGGCACAAGCATTGAATGGGAAAAGATTTATAAAAGAACTTAGAAAGTTAAACATCTCATAAAAAGATAAGACACTGATATTGGTCTCAACATTCATAATAATAAATATATTAAGTCCTTATACAAACTGCTTCATTTAATCCCATAACATCCCAATAAGTAATAGATTATTATTAATCCTGTCTTAAAGGTGAGGGAACTAAGGTTTAGATTCTCTAGATTTTAAGACATTATCAAATATGTAACACTATTAAGTTAGAAATTAAGATGACATTGAAATATCACACGCGCGCGCTCTCTCTCTCTCTCAAAAAGTTGTATTTGTGACAAAGATAAAATTTCTGTTTAAGAAATCAATCTAAAAGCTTAAACATCATTTTAAAATTTAATGGATTTTTAAAAAGTTACCAAAGTAATTCACACCAGTGTGTCACAAGTGAAACAATACACAAGTGTACAAAGGTAAGCTTAATAATAATGATAATAATAAATAACACATAAGTTTGAGGTAAACTGTGTTCTGAGTGGTTCTCCCAACTGAAGAGTGGTAAACACTATTTTGTAGGTAAAATTTTTATTTCATTTTCAATACATACGCAAAAAGTTTGTCACAAGTGTACAGATGATGAATTTTCATGAAATTAATATACCTGCACAACCAACATGCAGGTAAGAACAGAGGTGCCATCACTATGGAAGCCTCTCCTGTGCCCTCAGGTACCCCTGCCTCCCAAGGGTGACCACTATCCTGACCTTCTATACCATAGGTGGATTTTGCCAGTTTCTGAAATTTATATACTTGTAATCATGCTTGCAATACAGTATTTTTTGTCTACTCCCTTTTGCTTAACGTGATTGTGATATT
>NW_012106119.1:606155-608834 GCF_000951045.1 Mandrillus leucophaeus | reverse complement strand
TTTTCTCATAAATCCATTAAATATGTGAGTCTTTTTCTGGATTCTATAATCATCTATTGCTTTACTTATCTATATTTATGTTAATACTATACTGTCTAAAATACTGTCATTTTATAATAGGTCTTAATATCTAATATTATAAATGTCCCACTTTGCTCTTATCCATAAAGATTAACTTGTCTATTTTTCACCATTTGCATTTACATATATATATTGGAATAACAGTGTCAAATACATACACAGACACACACACACGATTTTTCAGAAACTTTAAATGAGAATATTTTGAGTTTACAAATGAATTTGTAGAAAATTGATATCTTTAATATACTGAGTTTTTTGATCAGTAAGCATGTATATTCCTCTATTTCAGTCTTCTTAAATCTGTTTCAATAATAAATTGTTTTGTGTGAGGAAGCCTTGCAAATACTTCTTATATTTTTTCTATGTATTTTACCTTTTTGATGCCAGTGTAAATGATGTCATTAATTAAATGTTATTTTCTACTTATTTGTTGCCAGTGTGTAGAAATATGCTTGATTTTTAATAGTTCTATTGAGGTATAATTCATAGACCATACAATTTACCAATTTAAAGTATAGAATCCATGTTTTTTTCCTTCTAAAAGGTTGAGTTGTATAATCATAGCGCAAACCAATTTTAGAATATTTTGCCCCCCTCAAAAGAAACCATGTACCCATTATCAGTCAATTCATAATCTTCGTCTATCCATCCACCCCATCCCTCTACCTAAGCCCTCAAAAGCTACTAATCTACTTTCTGGCTGTATGAATTTGTTTATTCTGAATATTTCACACATATGGGATCATATGTGAGCTTTTCTGTCTTTTTTCACTTAGCATACTATTTTCAAGGGTCACCTACATTGTAGCATGTACAGTACTTTATTTCTTTTTATTGTCAAATAATATTCCATAGTATAGATCTATGATATTTTATTTAAATATTCATCAGATGTACATTTTGGTTGTTTCAACTTTTGGTTATTATGAATAATAATAATGCACTCATGCATACGTTTTGGTGTGGATATGTGATTTTATTCTTCTTGGCTATGCATGTAGGACTTGAATTGCTAGATAATATATTCATTCTATTTGAAATATTTTGAAGAATTGCCAAACTGTTTTCCAAAGCGATTGCACCATTTTACATTCCCATCAGCAATGTGTTTGGGTTCCAATTTCTCCACATCTTCAAGTATCTGTCTTTTTTATTATATTAGTATCTGTATATTAGTATTTTATGATGTTAGTGTCTTTTTATTATAGCCAATAAATGGGTGTGAAGTGGTTTTCAATTGTTTTGATTCGTTTTTCCCTATGACTAATGATGTTGGGCACCATTTCTTGTGCTTGTTATCTATTTGCATTGTTTCTTTGTTGAAATGTCAGTTCAAATCTAATTTTTAATTGGGTTATTCATCTTTTACTATTGAATTGAATGAGTTCTTATATATTCTGGGTACAAATCCCTTATCACATGTGTTGTGCAAATGTTTTCTCCCATTCTGTGGGCTGTCTTTTCACTTTCTTTATTGCATTGTAATCAGTTTTCACTTTGATATAGTACAACTTCCTGTTTTGGTTATTTTTACTTGGTTGGACTTTTGGTTTTGTGTCTAAGAAAACACTAACACAAGTCATGAATACTTAATTTCTATGTTTTCTTAATTTTTGATTGATAAGTAAAACCTAAATGTTTATGATGTACAACAGAATATTTTGAAATATGTATAGATTGTGGAATGGCTAAGTCGAGCTAAATAACATGCATTATCTCACATATTTATCATTTCTATGGCAAGAACACTTATCTACCCATTTGGCAATTTTCAGGAATTCAATATATTGTTATTAACTAGCCACTACGATACACAGTAGATCTCTTGAACTTACTTCTTTTTTCTAACTGAAATTTTGTGTCCTTTGACCATTATCTCCTCCATGTCCTCACCTCCCAGCTTCTGATAACCGCTGTTCTAATCTCTGTTTCTATGTGTCAGATGTTTACAGATTCCACATACAAGTGAGATCGTGGAGTATTTGTCTTTTTGTGCCTGGTTTATTTCACTTAGCATAATGTCCTTCAGGTTCATTCATGTTTTCACAAATGACAGGATTTCCTTCTTTCTTTTAAAGCTAAATAGTATTCCATTGTGTAAATATGCCATATTTTTTAATCCATTCATCCAATGATGGGCACTTAGGTTAATTCCATAACTAGAAGTGTAGATATCTGAAGAGAGATTCTGATTTGATTTCAGGTCCTTTGGAATATATATCTAGTAGTGGGATTGCTGGATCCTGTGGCAGTTTTGATTTGTAACTTGTTGAGGAACTTCCTTACTAGTTTTTATAATGGCTCTGCTAATTTGCATTCTCACCAACAGTGTACAAGAGTTCTCTTTCTCCACACCCTTAGCAATAGTTGTATTTTGTATTAGCCAGTCTAACAGGTGTAAGATAATGTGTCATTAATGTCCAATTAAAATTCATTATTATGGTTTTAATTTGCCTTTCCGTGATGATTAGTTATACTGAGCTCTTTTTTTTTTTTTTTCCCAAATAAACCTGTTGACCATTTGTATGTCTTTTGAGAAATGTCCATTCAGGTCTCTTGTCCATGTTTTTATCAGCTTTTTTTTTTTTTTAACCT
>NW_012106119.1:597366-605241 GCF_000951045.1 Mandrillus leucophaeus | reverse complement strand
AGTAGCTGGGATTACAGGCATGCACCACCAGGGTCGGCTAATTTTTTGTATTTTTAGCAGAGACGGGGTTTCTCCATGTTACTCAGGCTGGTCTCGAACTCCAGACCTCAGGTGATCCACCCACCTCGGCCTCCCAAATTGCTGGGATTACAGGTGTGAGCCACCGTGCCCGGACTGTTGATTGTTTTCTTTGCTGCACGAAGCTTTTCAGTTTAATGTAGCCCTCTTGATTATTTTTGCTTTTGTTGTATGTGTTTCTGGCGCGATATTCAAAAACCTCTCTCTGGATCAATGTCATGGAGCTTTTTCTGTTTTCTTCTAGTAGCTTTTCATTTTTATGTCTTATGTTGAGATCTTTAATCTCTTTTGAGTTGAGTTTTATACATGGGGTAAGGTGAGGGTCTAATTTCATTCTTCTGCATAAGTATGTCCAGGTTTTTCAGCACCATTTATTGAAGAAACTGTCCTTTCCCCATAGTGTGTATTTGGCGTCTTTGTGGAAAATCAATTGACTGTACATGTGTGGATTTATTTCTGGGCTTTTTATTCTATTTCATTGGTCAATGCGTCTGTTCTTTATGTCAGGAGCATGCTGTTTTAATTACTATAGCTTTGTACTAGATTTTGAAATTAGGTAGTCACAGAGCTGGGTTTGGAGTGTGGGCACGTGTGGGACTGCAGCAGCTCAGGGTCAAAGCACATGTGGAGTTGGGAGAGGTGCCAGCTCCAGTACTGAAGGAGTACAGCAAGGGCTATTTCTTAAGTTGGGGTTGGGAGTGGCGGTAGGGGTTGCAGCCACATTTCACTCACTCCTGCTCCCCAGCAGGAATGGCTGTTAGTTACTTCAGTGACAAAAGATGTCGGTGTCCTCTGTGGAGCAGGCTGCTGGGGACCATGGTGGTTCCTTCTGTGTGGTTGGTGGCAATGGCCTCTACTTTTCTTCTTTGTTCACAGCTGTCTCCTGGCATCTCAGGTGTGCTGATTTCACCAATCAACCTCTCTATGTGGATGTTCCCCATTTGTGGTGGTTCTTGTTCCGGTGTGTTGCTGTAGATTCTTTCTTTAGCCTTGTCTGTGGATGGCTGTGTTTGTTTGTTTTTGGTGGGGAGGAGATGAAGGCTGATATCTCCTACATTGCCATCTTGGTCACTCTCTTGTTTCTCTTCTGTGTTTTTCAGAACAGTTTTGTAATTTAGCTCTTCTTACATTTAGGTCTATGATCCTTTCTGTTTATGGTGTGTACTAGGAGTTCAACTTCATTATTTTACACTGCCTTAGCACCAGTTGTTGAAAATGCTATTTTTTCTACATTGAATTTTCTTCGTATATTTGTGAAAAAAATCAATTGACCATAAAAACAAGGGTTTATTTCTTGATTCTGAATTGAATTCTATTGACATATATGTCTATCTTTATGCCAGTGCTATATTATGTTGTTTACTGTAGTTTTGTGACAAGTTCTGAAGTCTTGAAGTGTAACTCACTGAATTTATTCTCTTACAAGATTGTTTTGGCTATTCTGGGTACCTTGAATTTCCACATGAATTTTAGACTTGGCTTTTAAGTTTCCAGAAAAATTTAAAAGGTAGCTAGATATCTTTTAGGAAATGTACCAAATCTGAAAATCAATTTGGGGGAGTATTGGAAACTTTACAATATTAAATCTTCTAATCCATAAATATAGAATGTCTTTTAATTTAGTTATTCTGTAATTTATTTGACTATAGTTTTGAATTCTTTAGTGTATATATCTTGCACTTCTTGTATTAACAGTATTGTGTTTTATTCTTTTTAATACTATTATAATTGAAATTGTTTTTCTAATTTTATTTTTAGACTTTTCATTGTTAATTTGTTGAAATACAATTGACCTTTTTGTGTATTAATCTTTTAACCTTCAACTTTGCTAAACTCCTTGATTAGTAGTAATAGCTTTTTAAACAGGTTCCTTAGAATTTTCTGTGTATAAAATTGTATCATATGCAAATAGAGATAATTTTACTTCTTCCTTTCCGATGTAGATGCTTGTTATTTCATTTTCTTGCCAAATTTCCTGGCTAAAATCTCCAGTACAATGTTGAATAAAAGTGGCAGGAACAGATATCCTTGTCTCATTCTTGATGCTGGAAAAATATTCAGTCTCTCACCATTAAGGAGGATGTTAGTTGTGGTGTTTTTGCAGATACCCTTTATTGCGTTGAGAAAATTCCCTGTTACAACAACAAAATTTTTTTTTTATTATAAAGGCTATTGGATTTTTTCAAATGCCTTTTATGCATCTATTGAAGCAGTCAAGTGTGTGTAAAGTTTTTAAATTACTCATGCAATTTTAAAAAACGTTTTATAGGTGCGTTTTGATTTTCTATTTCTTCTTGAGTGAGTTTTGGCAATTTGTCTTTATAAGACTTATCCATTTATTCTATTATCTAACTTTTTGCATGGGGTTGTTCATAGAATTCTGTTGTAATTATTTCTATTTCTGAATGATTAATAGTGATGTTCTCTCTTTGTCTCTCATTTACTAAATGTTTGTAAATTTTAAACATCTTTTCAAAGGATAAGCTTTGGGTTTTGTTGTTTTTCTCTGCTGATTTCTATTCTTATTTCATTCATTCCCATTCTCATTTTTGTTATCTCCCTCCTTTAGCTTGCTTTGCATTTAATTTGCTCCTTTTTTTCAGTTTCTTAAGGAGGGAAATTATTGATTTACGATCTTTTTAATATAGGCTTTACAGCTCTAAATTTTACTAAAACACTGCTTTAAACTGCATCTTGTAAGTTTGGGTACGTTGTGTTTTTGTTTTCTTCATCTCAAAAGTATTTTTTTTTCTTTTGGTAACATTTTATTTAATGCTGGTCTCCATCTGTTTTGTGTGTTTCATTGGCACATAAAATTCATATACATTTATGGTATACAATATGATGGTTTGAAATATGTATACACTGTGGAATGGCTAAATTAAGCTAATTAAAATATATACATTACATCACATATTTATCTTTTTGTATATGTGGTCAGAACACTTGAAATCTACTCTTTTAGAACTTTTTAAGAATACAATATATTGTTAACTGTAGTCACCATGATCTATAATAGACCTCTTCAACTTATTTCTCCTGTCTTACTGAAATTTTGTGTCTTTGACCAACATCTTCCCAATTCCCCCATCACCCAGCTTCTTATAGCCACTATTTTACCTGTTTTTCTATGCATTAGATTTTTTTGAATTCCACATATAAGTGAGATTATGCAGTATTTGTCTTTCTATACTTGGCTTATTTCACTTAGCATAATGTGTCCAGGTTCATTCATGTTGTCACAAATGACAGAATTTCCTTCTTTTCTTAAGACTGAGTAGTATTTTGTTTTGCATATACACCACATTTTCTTTATTCATTCATCCACTGATGGGCACTTAGGTTGATTCCATATCTTGGCTATTCTGAATAATGTAATAAACGTGGGAGTGCAAATATCTCTTCAACATTCTGATTTCATGTCCTTAGGATATATATCCAGTCATAAAATATTTATAGGATGTTTTCTAATTTTTCTTGTAATTTCTTCTTTGACCCATTGGTTATTTGAGAATGTGTTGTTTCTTTTCTATATTTGTGAATATCTCACATTTTCTTTTGTTATTGATTTTTATGTTAATTCAATTTTGATCAGAAAACATGCTTTGCATGATTTGAATCATTTTAGATTTATGAGATTTGTTTTATTGCCATGCATATTCTCTATCCTGGGGAAAGTTCCATGTGCCATTGAGAAAAATTGTATTTTTCTGCTGTTGAGTAGAGTGTTGTATAGATGTCCATACAGTTTAGTTAGTTTGTAAATTGTTCAAGTCTCTTTTGTTATTGTTGTTGTTGACCTTCTGCCTATTTATTCTATTCATTATTGAAAGTGGGATATTGGCTGGGTCCAATGGCTCATGCCTGTAATCCCAGCACTTTGGGAGGCTGAGGCAGGCGGATCAACTGAGGTTGTGAGTTTGAGACCAGCCTGACCAATATGGAGAAACCCTGTCTCTACTAAAAATACAAAATTAGCTGGGGGTGGTGGCACATGCCAAAATTGCCCCACTGCACTCCAGCCTGGGAAACAGAGTCTGGATCTGTCTCCAAAAAAATAGGAATAAAAAGAGAAAGTAAAATAGAAAGAAAAAAAAAAACAGTAAAAAAAGAAAAATGCTAGCAAACTGAACCCAGCAGCACCTCAAAAGTGAAATCACCATGATCAAGTAGGTTTTATCCCTGGGATGCAAGGTTGGCTCAACATACGCAAATCAATAAGTGTGATTCACCATATAGACAACCCCCCCAAAAAAACCATATGATCATCTCAATTTACGCAGAAAAGGCCTTTGATAAAATTCAACACCGCATGTTAAAAACTCTCAACAAACTAGGCACCGAGGGAACATACTTCAAAGTAGTAAGAGCCACCTACGACAAACCCACAGACAATATCCTACTGAACCTGCAAAGCTAGAAGTATTCCTCTTGAAATCCAGAACAAGACAAGGATACCCTCTCTCACCACTCCTATTCATCATAGTGCTGGAAGTCCTACCCAGAGCAATCAGGCAACAGAAAGAAATAGAAGACAACCAAATGGGCAGAAAGGAAGTCAAAATATCTCTGTTTGTAAAACAAGACCATGATGCCCTCTCTTATCAATCCCATTCAACATAGTACTGGAAGTCCTACTCAGAGCACTCAAGCAAGAGAAAGAAATAAAGTGTCTAAATACGAAGAAAGGAAGTCAAAATATCTCTGTTTGCGATGATATAATCTTATACTTAGAAAACCTCATAGTCTCTGCCAAATAGCACCTAGATCTTATAAACAACTTCAGCCAAGTCTCAGGAAATAAAATCAATGTACAAAAATCAGTAGCATTTCTACACTATATCCAAGCTAAGAACCAAATCAAAAATGAAATCTTATTCGTCATCGCCACAAAAAGAATAACATACCTAGGAATACGGCTAACCGGGGAATTGAAAGATTTCTACAATGAGAAGCACAAAACACTGCTCAAAGAAATCAGAGATGACACAAACAAACAAATGGGAAAACATTCCATGCTCATGGATAGAATCAATATTGTTAATATTGTTAAGATGGCCATACTGCCCAAAGTAATTTATAGATTCAATGCTATTTCTATCAAGCCAAGCTACCAATGACATTCTTCAGAGAATTACAAAAAAACTAACCTAGGGAATACCATTCTGGACTTAAGCCCTGACAAAGGTTTTATGATGAAGATGCCAAAAACTATTGCAACAAAAGCAAAAATTGACAGATGAGACCTAATTAAACTATAGAGCTTCTGCACAGCAAAAGAAACTGTTAACAGATTAAACAGACAACCTACAGAATGGGAGAAAATATTTGCACACTATGCATTCATCAAATGTCTAAAATCCAGAATCTATAAGGAACTTAAACAAATTTACAAGCAACAAACAAACAACTCCATTAAGAAGCAAGCAAAGGACATGAACAGGTACTTCTCAAAAGGAGATACACATGTGGCCAATAAGTATGTGAAAATATGCTCACCATCACCAATCTTTACAGGAAGGTAAATCAAGACCCCAATGGATATCTCACACCAGTCGTAATGGCTATTATTAAACAGTCAAAGAATAACAGATGCTGGTGAGGTTGCAGAGAAAAGGGAATGCTTATACACCACTGCTGGGAATGTAAATTAATTCAGCCACAGTGGATAGCAGTGTTACTGTTTCTCAAAGCAGAATTACTATTTAGCAACCCCAGCAATCCCATGATTTGGTATATAGCCAAAGGAATATAAATCCTTGTGCCATAAAGAGACATGCACATATATATTCACTGCAGCAGTCTTCACAATAGCAAAGACATGGAATCAACCTAAATGCCCATCAACAGTAGACTTGATAAAGGAAATACGGTATATGTACACCACGGAATACTACACAGCCATGAAAAAGAATGAGATAATGTCCTCTGCAGCAACATAGATAGAGCTGGCGGCCGTTGTCTCCTAAGTTAAGTAACACAGGAACTGAAAACAAAATACCACATATTCTCACTTTTAATTGGAAGCTAAACATTGAACACATACAGACACAAAAAAAGGGACAAAAGACAGCAGGATCTACTTGAAGGTGGAGGGTGGGAAGAGGGTGAGGATTAAAAAACTATGTATTGGGTACTATGCTTATTACCTGAGTGATGAAATAATCTGCACACCAACCCCCCATGACAAGCAATTTACCAATAAAACAAACCTGCACATGTACCCCCGAACCTAAAGTAAAATTTAAAAAATAAATAAATAAAAATTTTAAAAAGAATTAACGATAACAATAAATAAATAAATAAATTTTTAAAATATGTATTGTTTTTCTGGTTATTTTAAATTTTATTTTAGGTTCAAGGGTATATATGCAAGTTATACAGAAAAATTTTGTGTTGCAGCGGTTTGGCGTACATATTATTTTGTCATCCAGGTAATAAGCATAGTACTCAATAGGTAGTTTTTTGATCCTCACCCTCCTCCCACCCTCCACCCTCAAGTAGGCCCCAGTATCTATGATTTCCTTTTTTGTGTCCATGTGTACTCCATGTATAGCTTCCACTTGTAAGGACATGCAGTGTTTGGTTTTCTGTTGCTGCATTAGTTCACTTACGATAATAATCTCCAGTTCCATCCATGTTGCTGCAAAGTACATTACCTCATTCGTTTTCACGGCTGCACAGTATTCCATGGTATATATGCACCACATTTTCTTTATACAGTCTACCATTGATGGGCATTTAGGTTGATTCAATGTTTTTGCTCTTGTGAATAGTGCTGCAATGAACATACATGTGCATGATATTTCCTTTATGGCAGAAAAATGTGTATATTTTGAGTATACACCCAATCATGGGATTGTTGAGTAGAATGGTAATTCTAAGTTCTTTTGCAAATCATCAAACTGCTTTCTACTGAGTGGTGTGAGATGGTGTCTCATTGTGGTTTTGATTTGCATTTCTCTAAGGATTGGTGATGTTGAGCATTTCTGTGTATGCTTCTTGGCAGCTCGAATGTCTTTTTTTGAAAAGTATCTTTTCATGTCCTTTGCACTCTTTTTAAAAGTTTGTTATTATTATTTTTTTGAGACAGAGTCTCCCTCTGTCGCCCAGGCTGAAATGCAGTGCTGTGATTTCAGCTCACTGCAACCTCGGGTTCAAGCAATTCTCCATGCCTCAGCCTCCGAAGTAGCTGGGACCGTAGGCACATGCCACCATACCCGGCTAATTTTTGTATTTTTAGTAGAGATGAGGTTTTGAGGTTTCACCATGTTGGCCAGGTTGGTCTCAACTTCTGACCTCAAGCCACCTGCCTGCCTCTGCCTTCCAAAGTGCTGGGATTACAGGTGTGAGCCTCCACGCCTGACCTCCTTGACCTCTTTTTATTTTGTGTTGTGGTGGTGGTGGTTGTTGTTTTGCTTGTAAATTTATGTTCCTTATAGATTTTGGATATTAGACCTTTTTCAGATGCATAGTATGCAAATATTTTTTCCCATTATGTAGATTTGTCTGTTTACTCTTTTGAGAGTTTCATTTGCTGTGCAGAAGCTCCATAGTTTAATTAGGTCCCATTTGTCAATTTTTGTTTGTGTTGCAATTGCTTTTGGCATCTTCATCATGAAATCTTTACTAGAATGTATATCCAGAATGATATTTCCCAGTTTTCCCTCAATGGTTTTTACAGTTCTAGGCTTTACACCTAATTATTTTATCCGTCTTGAGATGATTTTTGTATATGGTGTAAGGAAGGGGTCCAGCTTCCATCTTCTGCATATGGCTAGCCAGTTATTCCAGCAC
>NW_012106119.1:544395-596796 GCF_000951045.1 Mandrillus leucophaeus | reverse complement strand
CCTTGACTATTTGAGGTCTTTTTAAGTTCCATGTGATTTTTAAAATAGTTTTTCTTCTAATTCTGTGAGGAGTGTCACTGGTAGTTTAATAAAAATAGCACCGAATCTGTAAATTCTGTTGGGTAGTATGGTCATTTTAACAATACTGATTCTTCCTGTCTATGAGCATAGAATATTTTTCCATTTGTTTGTGTCGTCTCTAATTTCTTTGAACAGTGTTTTGTGATTATCATTGAAGAGATCTTTCAACTCCATGCTTAGCTGTATTCCTAGGGGTGTGTGTGTGTGTGCGCACGTGTGTGTGTGTGTGTGTGTCTACTGTGAATGAGACTGCATTCCTGATTGGCACTCAAACTAAATGTTATTGGTGTATAGAAATGCTACTGATTCTGATTTTTGGACACTGATTTTGTATCCTGACACTTTGTTGAAGTTGTTTGTAATATCTAGGAGATATTTGGCAGAGAGTATGAGGTTTTCTAAGTATAAAATCATATCATCTGCAAACAGAGGTATTTTTGACTCCCTTTCTTATTTGGACAATTTATTTCTTTCTCTTGCCTGAGTGCTCTGAGTAGATCTTCCAGTACTGTGTTGAATAGGAGTGATGAGAGAGGGCATCCTTGTCTTGTTCTGGTTTTTAAAGAGAATGCTTCCAGGTTTGCCTGTTCAGTATGATGTTGTCTGTGGGTTTGTCATAGATGGCTCTTATTATTTTGCAATATGTTCCTTCAGTGCATAATTTGTTGATGGGTTTTAATATGAAGGAATGTTGAATTTTATCAAAAACGCTTTCTACATCTACTGAGATAATCATGTGGTTTTTGTTTTTAGTTCTGTTTATGTGGTGAATCACATTTATTGATTTGCATATGTTGAACCAACCCTGCATCCAAGGGATAAAGCCCTCTTGATCAGAGTGGATTCGCTTTTTGATGTGCTGCTGGATTCAGTTTGCTAGTATTTTGTTGAGGATTTTTGAATCTATGTTCATCAGGAATACTGCCCTGACATTTTCTTTTGTTGTGTCATTGCCTGGTTTTGTAATCAGGATGATGCTGGCCTCATAGAATGAGTTAGGGAGAGTCCCTCCTCCTCAATTTTTTGGAATAGTTTCAGTAGGAATGATACCAGCTCTTTTTTATACATCTGATAGAATTCAGCTGTGACTCCATCTGGTCCCGAGCTTTTTCTGGTTGGTAGGCTTCTTAGTACTGATTCAAATTCAGAACTAATTGTTGGTCTGTTCAAGGTTTCAATTTCTTTCTGGTTCAGTCTTGGGAGGTTATATGTTTCCAGAAATTTCTACATTTCTCATAGGTTTTCTAGTTTGTGTGTATAGAAGTGTTCATAATAGTTTCAGGGTTTTTTGTATTTTTGTGGGGTCATTGGTGATATCTCCGTCGTCAATTCTGATTGTGTTTATTTGGATCTTCTCTCTTTTTTTTTCTTATTAGTTAGCTAGTGGTGTATGTTATTTATCTTTTCAAAGAGCCAAGTTTTGGTTTTGTTGATCTTTTGTATAGTTGTTTTGCATCTCAATTTTATTCAGTTTAGCTCTGATTTTGGTTATTTCTTGTTATGGGGAAGACTTGCTTTGCCTCTTCTCCTTAGGGTGGTTGTGGTGCCCAGCTCGTGGCCCCACTTGGTGAAGAGTAGGGGATTGGGGGCTCACAGGGAAGAGAGATTGGGCTCCTCTCCATGTGGTGACTGTGGTGCTGGAGGTGAGTAACGCCCTCGGGCTCTTTGCTCCTTCCCCGATCCCAGGGCACAGGAGCAGAACCACTACAGCAGCTGTGGCACAGGGGCTGTCGGTTGCCTCTCGGAGCTGTACCCCAGGGAAACACAGCGTGACTACTGGTGGGAGCACTCAGCATGGGCTAGGGAAGCTGCCCTGCCATCCAGAGCCAGGGGCCCTGCCTGGTGAAGAGTAGGGAATGGAGGCTCACAAGAAAGAGAGACTGGGGCCAGGTGCGGTGGCTCACGCCTGTAATCTCAGCACTTTGGGAGACCGAGACGGGTGGATCACCTGAGGTCAGGAGTTCGAGACCAGCCTGGCCAACATGGTGAAACCCCGTCTCTACTAAAAATATAAAAATTAGCAGGACGTGGTGCCAGGTGCCTGTAATCTCAGCTACTAGGGAGGCTGAGGTAGGAGAATGGCTTGAACCCAGGAGGCGGAGGTTGCAGTGAGCCGAGATGATGCCACTGCACTTAAACCTAGGTAACAGAGGGAGACCTTGTCTCAAAAAAAAAAAAAAAAAGAGAGAAAGAGAGACTGGGCTCCTCTCCATATGGTGGCTGCAGAGTGCTCTAGGTGCCAGCGAAGCAGCCAGGTCCTCTGTTCCTTTCCCAGCCCAAGGGCAGTAAGGGTGGTACTGCTGCCACAGCAATGGTAGAGAACCTGTGGTTTGTCTCTGGGATTTTCTCCCCAGAGAAACGCAGAGCTGCGGGCCCAGAATGGGAGGCCCCGCCCAGTAAGGAGTAACAGGGGCAAGGACCCACATGGAAAACATTCTGGCTGCTTTTCTGTCAGGCAGCTATGCTGTACTGGCAGCTGTGTTAGACCTTAAGCTCTTTACTCACACCCAAACCTGATGACAGCCAGGGTGGGGGCTGCAGAGCAGCAAAACCAGGATGGACGTGGTAGGGGGTGCCTGCTACCTCTGGGAGCTCCATCACAGGGAGGTGCAGAGCTGCTACCAGCCTGAAAGGCCAGGCAGGAGTTGGGCGGCTGGATTCCCAGGTCAGGAAGTCCTGCCTAGTGAGGAGTAGCCAGGCCAGGGCATCGCACAGAAAACAGACCAGTTTTCCATAAGGCAGCTGTGCTGTTCTGGGGGTCCGCATTAGTCCCTAATCTCTTCACTCCCTCCACAGCCTGATTTGTCCCCTATCCCTGGGGCGTGTAAGGGAGCCTGGCCTCCCCCATTGCCGGAGCTACAGTTGTTTGTGCCAGGGTTACCAGGGGTCCGAGGCCCCCGGGACTCTGTGCATGCCTGAGTGACAGCTCTGCCCAGATTCCACATAGCTCTCTCTGTCAGTCTGTTATAGTAGGTAGGTAGTCAGGCATGAGCAGGGTAGGAGGGGGTTCCCCCCACCCACCAGGAATGTCAGGTAACAGTCAGGTCTGGCTGTTGTCACACTGCCTCTCTAAATGATAATTGGTCGCAGCAGGCACCAGGGAAAGACAGTTTCCCAATAGATTAAAAACACTTGAAATTGGTCATTGGCAGCTTCCAATAAGATCTCAGGAATTAGGAAAGTCGGCTCAAGCATGTGCATTCAGAGGCAAAATGGCAGAGTACGACCTTCTGGGTGCATTCCAATGGAGAAGGGCAGAAAGCCTCAGGCGAGCATGCGTACAACTCCAGTACACACACTGCGCATGCTCGCCTCCCAAGCGCATGCAGAGGACCACGCATGCAGGTGGCTCACCCTAAGGGAAGAGCCAAGGGAAAGAGGTGCAAGACGCCAGAAGTAGGCCAGCATGTAAAGTCCTAGGTTCAAGGTCAAACGGGGCACTTGACCTCCAAGATGTCTGCTGGGCCCTCTTTCAAGTGCACGTTCTTTTCTTTCCTTCCTGCTCTAAAGCTTTTTAATAAACCTCCACTCCTGCTCTGAAACTTGCCTTGGTCTCTTTTTCTGCCTTATACCCCTCAGGTGAATTCTTTCTTCTGAGGAGGCAAGAATTGAGGTTGCTGCAGACTCGTACGCATTTGCCGTCAGTTAACTCAGATAACTTCCACTGCTGACAGGCTGGAGGCCCCGGTGGCGGGGATCAGGGGCATCTCCTGAGCCCAGGCTTGCAAAGGTCTGTGGCAGAAGTGTGAGTACCTGGGGGTTCTCACTCAGTCACCATTTCCCCATCATGGGGATCCTCCCTGGGTCTGTGCCAATCCCAGGTGGGCAACTATCCTGTCTTGCTTTTCTCTGTTCTCCGTGGGTCATGTTGCTTCCTTGATCAATCCCACGGTGTCCACCTAGAAGAGAAGTTTGTTATTACCCACCTCTGAAGCCTACTTCTGTCAATTTTTCAAACTCATTCTGCATCCAGTTTTGTTCCCTTGCTAGTGAGGAGTTTTCATCCTTTGGAGGAGAAGTGGCGTTCTGGTTTTTGGAATTTTCAGCCTTTCTGCACTGGTGTCTCCCATTTTTGTGTTTTTTATATATCTTTGGTCTTTGATGTTGGTGACCTACGCATTGGGCTTTGGTGTGGATTTCCTTTTTGTTGATGTTGATGCTATCTTTCTGTTTGTTAGTTTTCCTTCAAACAGTCAGGCCTCTCAGCTGCAGGTCTGTTGGAGTTTGCTGGAGGTCCACTCTAGACCCTGTTTGCGTGGGTATCACCAGCAGAGGCTGCAGAGCAGAAACTATTGCTGCCTGATTCTTCCTCTGAAAGCTTCTACCCAGAGGGGCACCCACCAGATCCCAGCCAGAGCTCTCCTGTATGAAGTGTCTGTCGGCCCCTACTGGGAGGTGTCCTCAGTCAGGCTACATGGGGGTCAGGGACCCACTTGAGGAGGCAGTCTGTCTGTGATCAGAGCTCGAACCCCGTGCTGGGAGAACCACTGCTCTCCAGACCTGTCAAGCAGGACATCAAGTCTGCTGAAGCTGCGCCCACAGCTGCCCCTTCCCCCAGGTGCTCTGTCCTAGGGAGATGGGCGTTTTACCTGTAAGTCCCTGACTGGGGTTGCTTCCTTTTGTTCAGCAATGCCCTGCCCACAGAGGTGGAATCTGGAGAGGCAGTTGGCCTTGCTGAGCTGTGGTGGGCTCTGCCCAGTTCAAACTTCCTGGCAGCTGTGTTTACACTGTGAGCATAAAACTGCCTACTCAAGCCTCAGCAGTGGCGGACGCCCCTCCCCCACCATCTCGAGCATCCCAGGTTGATCTCAGACTGCTGCGCTAGCAGTGAGGATTTCAAGCCAATGGATATTAGCTTGCTGGGCTCCGTGGGTGTGGGATTCACTAAGTCAGGCGCCGGAGGGAATCTCCTAATCTGCCCGTTGTGAAAAACATGGGAAAAGTGCGGTATCTGGGCAGAAGTGTACCATTTTTCCCTGTACAGTCTCTCACGGCTTCTCTTGGCTAGGAAAGGGAAATCCCCCAACCCTTTGTGCTTCCCGGGTGGGGCGACACCCTGCCCTGCTTTGGCTCACCCTTTGTAAGCTGCACCCACTGTCCAACCAGTCCCAACAAGATGAACCATGTTCAGTTGGAAATGCAGAAATCACCCGTTTTCTGCGTGGATCTCGCTGGGAGCTGCAGAGCAGAGCTGTTCCTATTTGACCATATTGCTGGCCCCTCCACCATCCACATTTTAAATGTGTTTTTGGCTTGATAGCTTTGAGGGCCACAACCCATAAGAAAGTCTTTGCTAAAATAGTAGAAACAGCTACAGAAAATATAACTTCAAAGAATGTTTATGTGAGGATACAGGTGACTACACAAGGCTGACCAATAAAAGTCAAGGAGCAGAAGAGGCAGAGCGTTAAGGAAATGAGGAGGATGTAACTGAGATTTTGGTTATCTGCTGCAATGATGGGTGTGTCTCAATATCAAACAAATAGTCCTAAAATCAGAGCAGTGAGGACAGAGAAAGTGCAGCCATGGAGACCAAAACAGCTCCTACGGGATCTTCATGGGACAAAAATGCCATAATTTGAGGAAACAGTGATTTCTCTATTTGTTTGGATATTGGTCTTCAGGACACTTGACACTTGGATTCATATGTGAAAAGCATACAGCTTGATTTATTATATTTTATCAGTCACACCATATATATATGTGTGTGTATATATGTATGTATGTATGTGTATATATATTATATATATATAACAAATATGTATTGAACAGAAACATATTTGCATTCTGAAGGAAATGTGCCCAGTTAAACATTCACTGGACTATAGCATGAAAAAATAACAAACTAAATAAGGGCTTTCCTTAATGGGAGACAAATAATCTCTTATACATTTGAATTCATAAACAATACAGAAAGAGTATACTGAATTAAATGACAGAGGCAGAAATTTCGAAGATGATATTGAGGAAAAAACATAGACTTTGTGAAAAAATATATTTGCTATAGTCATACATGAAAGGAAGAGAGAACACATTTTGAGACTCTGGGCTTTAATTATGGAAAGCTTAGAAATAATTATAATATTTATTATCTATGCTTCAGGAAGTGAGGTAAGTACTTTCTTTTTAAGTTATAATTTGATTTTCATAGCAGTTTTACAAGAGATTTGTCATTATTTTAGTTCTTACACCAAAGAATAATACTGAAAGGAAGACACTTTAGAAGTAAATATTTTTAAAAAATTTTGAAGTAAACACAGTGAATTGTAAAGTTGTATCCATTAAGAATTGGCCTATCCCAAAGGAACCCTCAAAGCTATGCAAATACATGGAAATTAACCTGCTCCTGAATGATCGTTGTGTCAACAATGAAATCAAGATGGAAACTAGAAAATTATTTGAACTGGATGATAATACTGACACAACCTATGAAAACCTTTGGGATACAGCAAAAACAGTACTAAGAAAGAAGTTCATAGTTTTAAATGCCTGCATCAAAAAGTCTGAAACAGCATACACCATATAAGGTCACACCTCAAGGAAGTAGAGAAACAAGAACAAACCAAACCCAAACCCAGCAGAAGAAAAGAAATAATAAAGATCAGAGCAGAACTAAATGAAATTGAAACAAAAAATACATAAGATAAATGAAACAAAAAGGTGATTCATTGAAAACTTAAATAAAATTGATAGACCATTAGAAAGATTAACTAGGAGAAAAAGAGAGATGATGCTAATAAGCTCAATTAGAAACGAAGTGGGAGTACAACGAATATTTGGGATTTTTAAGGAATCAGAGAGACCGATGGGGTTCAGGAGGATATTTATTAATTATTTAGGTGCACTGGCCCAGTTGGATTAACATCCAAAGGATTGAGTCCTGAACAAAGAGTTAAGTTACCTTTTAAGCATTTTGTGGGTGGGGGAAGATTTGTGCAGAGGGAAGCATATTACAGAAGCGAGAAACAAAGACAGTTATTTAATTGAGACATGCATTACATTATTTCTTACTTTTCAAGGAAAAAACATATTTTGCGACTTGAGTTTATCTGTCCAGCAAACTTGCAGCTGCACAGCTAGGGAAACAGGGTCTTCACAATGCCTGGGAAGGGAGGAGAGACAGAGCTCACCAGCTACAGAAAAACAGACAGTTGGTTTTTAAAGGACTCCAGCTCTTTCTCTTTCTCAGGGGGAATTGGGTTTTCTTACATACAACTGAGTTTCTGCTTACACACTCTTTAATTTCTTTTCATTCCTGCTCCATTCCCCTCTTTGGTGCTTTTTGAAACAGAGGTGTTAATGGAAAGCACCACTATTTGCCCTCTCCTCACAAAGCTGAGCTTCTTCTTTTACCGGCAGTGGCTGATATTTGGTTAATGCTGTCAACTGCATGGTAGTGTGTCGGGCCACTATTGCCTCTGTAGTTGACTGAATACTCCTAATAAACAGGGGTAAAAGGTAAGGGAGGATGAGGCAGATGTGTAGAATAAGTAAGAACCCACTAATGAGGGTTTTGAATCCTCCAAAGTCTGAGAACCATCCTCCAGACAAGGAATCCAGGAACCACCCGGACCAAATCTGAACTGGAATATGGGCCAACTTGCACATTCTAGCTGTGATTTCCACGACAGCTCAGCCATTATCATTGATTTTTAGGCAACAGTCAGTTAAATTAAATTTTGCACATACTCCTCTTTCCGAGGCTAAGAGGTAATCTAAAGTCCATCTATTTTGATATATAGCATTCCTCATTTGTTGCTTGTATTGCCAAGAAATTTAGTGTCCTTGATGTTTTATTGGTTATAATTTCTAGGATTGCCTGCAACCTTATGATGCAGTTGAGCATATAGATGGGGGTACGGTACCCCCATGACCCGTCTTGTGCCCAGGTAGCTGGCCCATAGAATTTAATAATTTTTTCAGGAGGCCATTCATTACTTTTTCAGTCTCCTATGTCCACATCCTGTTTGATATTTGTGTCTATTTTTGTGATTATGCTTCTTTTAGTTTCATCATAAACTATATATCTTAAGAGTTTTTCTTTTAGTATAGGCAGAAATAGTAACATTAGTGTATATAATAGAAATATGCTTATATTACACAGAGGCACAGTAAACCTTCCTCTGGGCATACACATTAGCAGCATTTGCAGTAATAACATAACAACAGAACAATTAGTGTTGACAGAATTATGACTAGGCTTATAAATTGTATTTACATTTACTTATCCGGAGATGGTCCTCTTAACTTAGGCTGTGCGTAGACTAGTCAGCTTCCAGGATGTGATTAGAGCAGAGCTTGCAGGATCCTCAAGCTTCAGCTGTGCATAGACTGACCAGCCTCCAGAGTGGTCAGAGCAGGACAGTTGTCCTTACTGGTGGTTGGGTTTCACCGTAGGATTATTCGGGTAGGTCGATCTGGGTCTTGTTGGCTAGTCCACTGGTCGTCGTCGGCAGTCACTGCTGCCGCTGGTTTTAGCCAGCTATGGTGAATCCAAGGTGTGACACCTACAACTTTAACAGCTGTGGGAGTAGACATGATCACAATATGGGGGCCATCCCATAAGGGACCCAAGGTTGTTGGATTTCACCTTTTAACCCAGATAGAGTCCCCCAGCTTATGTGGATGCACTGGGTCTGTTAGACTTACACGTATCCTTTCCTTACCCAGCCTTGCATCTCCTGCATTGCCACTTCCAAAGCCTGCATCTGTCTTCTAAGGGTTAGCTCTCCTAACTTCTTTAAATCCTCTCTAATTTGAATGTGATTGGGGGTGGCCTTCCGAACAATATTTCATAGGACGAATACCCAGTTTGTTTTGTAGGCGTACACCTGACTTGGAGGAGGACCATGGGCAAGACCTGATCCCACCGTAAGTTAGTTTCCCAGCAAAACTTTTTTAGTAGCTGTTTGAGTGTCTAGTTCATCCGTTCCACCTTCCCTGAACTTTGTGGTTGGTAGGCTGTGTGTAGTTTCCATTTGATCTGTAAATGTTGAGTCAGCTATTGTACTACTTCTGCCACATATGCAGGACCATCGTTTGATCCTAGGGTTAAAGGCAATCCAAACCTTGGTATGATGTCTTTTAGTAGCATCTTTGTTACCTTTTGTGCCTTTTCAGTTCTGGTGGGGAAGGCCTCAACCTACCCCAAGAAGGTGTAAACAAACATTGGCACATACCAGTAACCTCCTGCTCGAGGCAACTCAGTAAAGTCTACAAGAAGGTTCTCACAAGGCACAGCTCCCATTTCTTGAATTCCTGGGGGTCCAGTAGGTCCTTATTTTGGATTATTCTGGGCACAAGATAGACATGTTCACAAACAGCACGGGTGATGGCACAGAGCCATGGCACATAGAAGTGTCGACCTATCAAAATCCCTAGGGCCGTCCTTCCAATGTGTGTTCCTTGATGGATCTGCTTCACAAACCTTGGGGCTACTGTCTCTGGGATGGCTAGCCTCCCGTCAGAGAACCGTCACCATCCACCTTTAATATATTTCCCTGTTTCCTAACCAAACCAAGCTTTTTCACTTGAAGAGTAATTGGGTACCTTCGGCAAAAGGGGCTCTATAAGGAGGGGCATTGCTAGAGTTCTTTGTTCAGGTAAAGTCTTGTGCATTGCTGCCCACCTAGCCTCTCAGTCTGCATTTCTGTTGTGCTGCGCCTCATAGCTTTTCCCAATTTGGTGTCCTTTGCAATGAATGACAACCACCTTCTCCAGAGCCCATATGGCTTCTAATAATTGTAAAATTTTCCTCTTTATTTTTTATTTCTTTTCCTTTAATTGAAAAAGACAAAGTCAAATTGTTTCTCTTTGCAGACAACATAATCTTATATATAGAAAAACCTAAAGACTCCACCAAAGAAGTCTTAGAACTGATCAACATATTCAGTAAAGTTGCAGAATACAAAATCAATATATAAAAATCAGTAGAATTTCTAAACACCGATAACCAACTAGCTGAAAAAGAAATTTTAAAAGTAATCTCATTTACAATTGCTACAAAAAAAAAACTACTCAGGAATAATTTTAACAAAAGAGGTGAAAGATCTCTGTAATGAAAACTACAAAACACTAATGAAAGAAATCAAAAATGACACCAAAAAGATGCAACGGTATCTCATGTTCATGGACTAGAATTAATATTGTTAAAATTACCATATTATCCAAAACAACGTACAGATTGAACCTGTATATTCAATGATGCGTTGATGTAATCCCTATTACAATGCCAATGACATTTTTCACAGAGATAGAAAATACAATCCTAAAATTTGTGTGGAACCACGGAAGACCTCAAATAGTCAAAGCAATACTGAGCAAAAAGAATAAAAGTGGAGGCATCACACTACCTGACTTCAAAATATACTACAAAATTATATTAACCAAATCCATATGATAGTGGCAAAAAAAAAAAAAAAAAAACAGACACATAGGGCAATGGAACAGATAGAGAATCCAGAAATAAAGCTACATATTTGCAGCCAATTGATCTTTGACAAAGTCAACAACAGCATACACTGGGGAAAGGGTACCCTTCTTTAAATGGTGCTGGGAAACTGAATATCCATATGCAGAACATGGAAACTAGACCCCTATCTCTCACCATGTACAAAAAGAAACTCAAATGGATTAAAAACTTAAATGTAAGACCCAAAACTATAAAACTACTGGAAGAAAACAGAGGGCAAATGTTTCAGGTGTTAGTCTAGCAAAGATTTTACGGGTGAGACCTCAAAAGCATGGGAAACAAAAACGAAGACAGATGGGACTGCATCACACTAAACCCTTCTGTATATCACATAAAACCATCAACAGAGTGAAAAGACAACCTGTTGAATGAGACAACATATTTGCAAACTATTCAACCAACAAGGCACTAATATCCAAAATATACAAGGAACTCAAATGACTCAACAGAAAACAAGCAAACAAATAATCTTATTTTAAAATGGACAAAAAATCTGAATAGACATTTATCGAAAGAAGAAATACAGTCCGGGTTTGGTGGTTCATGCCTGTAATCCCAGCACTTTGGGAGGCCGAGGCGGGTGGATCACTTAAGGCAAGACTTCGAGACCAGCCTGGCCAACATGGTGAAACCCTGTCTCTACTAAAACTACAAAAATTAGCTGGGCATGGTGGCATGTGCCTGTACTCCCAGCTACTCAGGAGGTTGAGGCGGGAGAATTGCTTGAACCTGGAGGTGGAGTTTGCAGTGAGCCAAAATCGCACCACTGCACTCCAGCCTGGGCAACAGAGCGAGACCCTATCAAAATAAAATAAAATAAATGTTTGAGATGATGAATATGCTAAAAGCCCTGATTTGAGCATTACACATTGTATACATGTATTGACATATCACCCTGTACCATAAAATATGTACAATTATTATGTGTCAACTAAAAATTAAGGGAAAAAATATGTAGTGTCATTAAAAGGACAATGAAGTCAGCCTAAAGGGAAAAACTATCAGTTAGTTTTTGTCAAATCAAACATAACAAAAATAAGTTTTAATTATAACTAATTGAAACAGTTCAAGTCTGTAAAAATCATGAGTTTATAATGATACTCAAAAGAAAAGCTTTAAATTTCGTTCTTCGTAAAACACATATACCACTTGTCAAGGCCAAATAAAATATAGAGATAAATCTCCAAAAAGGAAAAATCACATGTCATTTGCAGCAAAAAAGATGGAGGCCATTATTGTTAAGTGAATTAACAGAGGAACAGTAAGCCAAATACTGCATGTTCTTTCTTATATGTGGGAGCTAAACATTGAGTACACATGGACACAAAGAAGGGAACAACATAGACCCTGGGGCCTGCTTGAGGGTGGAGAGTGGGAGGAGGGTGAAGACTGAACAACTACCTATCAGGTACTGTGCTCACTCCCTGGGTGTTGAAATGATTTGTTCACTAAGTCCCAGAGACACACAATTTAGCCATGTAACAGACCCACATATGTACCCCCTGAACCTAAAATAAAGGCTGAAAGAAAAGAAAAATGATGAAACCAAGATTTGGTTCTTTGATAAGTAAAACAAAATCAACAAGCCTTTAGCTAGATTAAAAGAAAGAAGACAAATAAATAAAATCAGAATTGAGAGTGGAGACATTAAAATGATTGCCAGAGAAATAAAAATAATCATAAGGAGTTATTACAAACAATTGCACAGCAAAATCTAGAAGAAACAGATAAATTCCTAGATACATACAGCCTACCAAGACTAAATCAAGAAGAAACAGAAATCCTGAACAAACCAATTGTAATTAGGAAGACTAAAGGAGTAATAACAATTTAAAAAAGAAAACCCACCAACAAAGAAACAGGGTCAGATGTTTTCACTGGTGAATTCTACCAAACCTAAAAAAAAAAAATTAAAAAAATTCTAATTTTTTAAAAATTCTTCAAAAAAGAAGGATAAGAGGGGACACTTCCAAACTCATTCTGTGAAACCAGAATCACCCCAATACCAAAGCCAAATGAAGACAATGCAAGAAAAGGAAATTACAGGTCAATATCCCTGATGAATATAGATGAGGTCATGGGCGTGTGCTTCTCTCCAAACACATCAAGTTGTATATATTAAATATCTACAGCTTTGTATGTCAATCATACCTCAATGAAGCAGCTTTTAGAAAGTAAAAGAGATAGATTCAAAAGTTATAATTCTAGTCTTTGTAGAATAGGTCTGTTAGGGGCGCCTGTAGTCCCAGCTACTTGGGAGGCTGAGGCAGGAGAATGGCGTGAACCTGGGAGGCAGAGCTTGCAGTGAGCTGAGATCCGGCCACTGCGCTCCAGCCTGGGTGACAGAGCGAGACTTCGTCTCAAAAAAAAAAAAAAAAAAAAAAAAAAAGAATAGGTCTGTTAGACATAATCTTTTTAAATGAAATTAATTATTTACTTATTTAATTTTGATTTAGGCATAAATTTTTCAATATAAATTCTATTTGAGAGTGTTTCTCATCTAACAAAGATGAATTAATGGCATAATATCAGCCTTTTCACCTCAACATTTTAAAAGACAGAGAAATTCCAAAATCCTATTCAACAAAATACAGAATAAGTTACATTTGATACGAGGAGAATTTTTTTTTTAATTATACTTTAAGTTCTAGGGTACATGTGCACAATGTGCAGGTTTGTTACATAGGTATACATGTGCCATGTTGGTGTGCTGCAGCCATTAACTCGTCATTTACATTAGGTATATCTCCTAATGCTATCCCTCCCCCTCCCCCCACCCCACAAGAGGCCCCGGTGTGTGATATTCCCCTTCCTGTGTCCAAGTGCTCTCATTGTTCACTCATAGGTGGGAACTGAACAATGATACAAGGAGAATTTTTTAATAGAAGAGCATGAATAAGAAAGGGTTAAAGAAAAGTGAAGTACATATCAGGAAATATGTTGCTTCTCTATGTCTTCACTATTAAAATTGTTTATTTTGTAGGAAAAATTGCGGCATAGCTGTCATGGAAACAATTTACCAGCTGCACTGCAGAGTAATTGCTGTTTCTATACTATAATGTCGTTGTGTTACACTTACCTAATAAGGCTTGTAATATTAAATTGCAATGAAAATTTCCTTCAGATAAAATTTTATATTTATTTTTATATCTTAGAATTTATTCTATTATGATTGTCATGCCAAATATTGATTTTAACACTTAGCATAAATCTATGTGAAAAAAATTTGCACATGAAAAAATATATAAATATAGTCATTGCCTCATTTATAAGGAGCAGGGAGAACTAGAAATGATTTAAATGTTCTTTAGCAGCATCTAGTTTATAAGTTATAAAAAAACTAAACAATATATTTAAGATCAACTTCCAAAAGCATGGATTTAATGTAAAGATAATTTTCAAAACATAAAAGTATGCATACAGTAATTCTATTTGTATAAAAATGAATAAACAATATTTTATACATATTTCAGTTAAGTAAGCCTAGCAAATATCTCAAAGTAGATACAAGAAATCATTAATCATGGTCAACTTTAGAAGAATGCACTAAGGATAGTTAGGAGGGCTTTTACTTGTCCCATGCTTTTCATATTGTTAATCAAAAACATATTACTTCTATAATTTGGGGGAAATCAATGAAACAAAAGATATAAAAATATATATTTTGGCTGAAAAAATATTAATTTATTGATTTCTATTTAATTGTATATTGATAAAAATTAACATACAGTTGTTTAGTAATATTGATGGTTGCCAGTTGATTGTAATTAATAAAAGATGAACTGTGGTAATTATGTTCATCACTTTATAATTCATATAGCTCATCCACTAGATAGTTTCTCTTTTTTTACTGATCAAAAGCCATTTGCTGAGAATACACATATTAAATATGGGTATATTCTATAATATACACCTACCTGATTTAAAGATACTTTAAAAATTGTATTAATATAAAACAGAGAATGCAGAGAAAATTGACCAGTACATTGAAATTTTAAAAAGTCCCTTTGAGAACAAGAATATTTTCTCACACATGGAAAATCCGTGAGTCACTGGATGTGGGGATTACCAAGTCATGTACATCATACTTATACCTCCTGACTTGTGAACTTAAATCAACTGAGACCAGTGTGATCTTATTCTCAAGTATCTTTAAGTAAGGAGAAGGCACATTTAACTATTCTTCCAGAGAAGCATTAAATTCTTTTTTTTTTTTTTTGAGACAGGATCTCGCTCTGTCACCCAGGTTGGAGTGCAGTGGTGTAATCTTGGCTCACTGCAACCTCTGCCTCCCAGGATCAAGCGATTCTCCTGCCTCAGCCTCCCAAGTATCTGGGATTACAGATGCGTGCCACCATGCTTGGCTAATTTTTGTATTTTTAGTAGAGGTGGGATTTCACCATGTTGGCCAGGCTGGTCTCGAACTCCTGACCTCAAGTGATCCACCCACCTCGGCCTCCCAAAGTGTGGGAATTACAGGTGTGAGCCACTGCTCCCGGCCCAGAGAAGCATTGAATTCTAACGTCTAATTGAAACTGCTTTTTGTGACCTTCAAATACGTTTCTTCCAGTGTAGCCTGCAACATAGAACTAAAATCCCCAAATAATTCAGAACAAGAGAATTAAACGACCTGCTGGGTCTCTGAGACTTCAGAAGCTGCGTTATGTTGTGAAAAACTAAGCTGAGTTTCAAAGTGGTCTTATCACATGAGGCTGCCCTGCTGAGGTGGACCCTAGTAGTCAGCCTAGTAGTAGCAGCCTAGTAGTCAGCGCAAGGTAAGAGGGACGTAAATCCACAACATTAGAATATTCAAGAGCTGCAAATGAAGGAGAAAGAAAAACCATAAAAGATGAAAAAGAATTCAGCTTGCCATGTCCTAAATACACACACTCTATGCTCAGCTTTGTGCTGTGCTGTCTAAGTCTTCTTTTCAGTTACCAAATGTGTGGATGGTACAGATCCAAAGTGAAATTGAGAGTGCAGAGGTGAGCTCCATATTGTCAAGGAAAAACTGGGGGATGAGTTATGCCTTGAAGAAACTGGAGACATTTGGTCCAACAAAACAAAACAAGATTTTTTAAAAGTCTCCTATTTCCCCATGGGCAGTCTATTTGTGTTGGTGCTTTACCATTTCATAATTTCCTCATTTCGTTGTTTCATGGAGTGAAGAGAACTGACATGCTGTCCAATAAACTTCCTTGTTCTCCTTATGCAAGAAAGGAAATCCTGACTTAATGTATAACCACAGAACAAGTAATATTCTACGTCTATCGGAGTTGAACTTCCTAAAAGACAAAGTGTTCATCTTTCAAGATTCATTCTCCCTGAATCTTACCAACAAAACACCCCTGAGGAGAAAGAAAGAGAGGGAGGGAGAGAAAAAGAGAGAGAGAGAGAAACAAAAAGCCAAAGAGAGAGAAAAAAATGAATTCATCAACATCATCTGAATCACAATGCACAGGTAAAATTTGCAACTCTTCCTTTTCTTTCACAGATCTCTTTTTGGAACAAGTAATAAATATGGTGAAAGATAGCACAATAGAAAAGTATTCACTGAAGTTAAAAAAAAAAAAAAAAAAAAAAAAAGGAGACGGTGAAGAGAGAGAGATTGGAAGGCTATTTCTTATACCAGAAAGCCTGCTGGACTCTAGTTAAGGGAGAGCTATCACACCGTTTCCACCCTTTCTGCAATGCATTGTGTCCCTTTTGGCAAATCACTTCACTTCTCTGGAACGCTCTTTGCCTGTAAAATGTGTAATGGGAGGAAGAGAGGAACTACTAGATAACTGTTAATATTTTACCTAATTTACAAAGAGCTTGAAAAATGAGACACAGAAAAAAAAAGATCAGGAGAAAGGCAAGAAAAGCAACGATGAGAAAAGGGAAAAGAAAGAAAAAGAAAGAAAGGTGGCCTTAGAAAATATTGAAAAAAATTTAACTGCGAGACTTAGAAAGGAAAAATTGTATATCTGAGTTCATGAATCAGAGTCTTACTCCAGGGGTTCTAATCGTGTGGTCCTCAGTCCAGCAGCAGCAGTAGCCCCTGGGAACTTGCTGGTTCCATACAATCTCTACTGATTGCTAACTCTGGGAGTAAGGGTCAGCAATCTGTGTTTCAATAAGCCCTCCAAGTGATTCTGACGCATGCTGAAATTTGGGGATTACTCAATACAGACAATAGAAGTAGAAGGAAATAAGTAAGGATGCACAAGAATCTCTTCTAGCTTTTTAATGATCGCCATTCTAACGGGTGTGAGATGGTATCTCATTGTGGTTTTGATTTGCTCGGGAAGGGGAACATCACACACCGGGGCCTATCATGGGGAGGGGGGAGGGGGGAGGGATTGCATTGGGAGTTATACTTGATGTAGATGACGAGTTGATGGGTGCAGCACACCAACATGGCACAAGTATACATATGTAACAAACCTGCATGTTATGCACATGTACCCTAGAACTTAAAGTATAAAAAAAAAAAAAAAAAAAGAATCTCTTCTAGCTCTTTTGTACCTTGCTTAGGGAAGATTGATCATGCTTGTGTCATTCTTTCTACAGAGAGAGGATACTTCTCTTCCCAAATGTTCTTATGGACTGTTTCTGGGATCCCCATCCTATTTCTCAGCGCCTGTTTCGTCACCAGATGTGTTGGTGGGTTCTGAAGGTTAAATTCAATTTAATTCTTCCTGGTGCATATTAGGTGAAAACTCTTCCATGCTGCCTGTACATTCTCTTTTCCCTCAAAAGGTCTTTCTGTTTCACTCTTTTTTTTTTTTTTCCTATTAATCTCTAGGTTATTTCTCAAACCAGAAACCTCAACAAGCAGGGAACTGTTTCCGAATTTTAATCACCTGTGACTTACTTTTCATGATGGACATTTTTCACTTCCTTGGCAGTCCTGAGTCCTCCTCTTTCAGCTTCTATTATTAGTATAACCTTCTCTAGGAGATTCTGCCTCAGAGCTTGAACTACTGGTCGGGACCAGAGACATGACTCATTACTTTTGGAAGGAAGGGTAGAGAGAGTGGACTTGGCATAAGAGGGAGTGCAAACATATCTGTTTTCTCTGGATCACAAGAAAAAGCAGGTTGTAAGAAAAAACATGATAATTATTGGCACTTTTGTTATAAATACAAAACTGGCGGAACTGATTTTTTTAACCAAAATAAGACTAACAAACATTATACCCTTTCCTTTACAGTGACATATCACATCTTTCAAACCTGTGATGACAAAAAGTTTCAGCTACATGAGAATTTCACAGAGCTGTCCTGCTACAATGATGGATCAGGTATAACAGTCCCAAAGGTGAACATCAAAATTTCCATAGCAACATTTTCTGGCTTCTAGATTGACTTTGGAACAGGTGAAATATAGTTGGATTAGGTCTTATTTTTCAAAAGCAAAATGTAAAATCCTAGAAATTTGGAGATGCAATTAGCATTGGAGCAGGAAGTCTTGGGGAAATTAGAGTAAACTTTTATAACACATTTGAGGTATGTCTGAACAGTAAATCCAGAAGTGGAAGGTATCATTCCCAGGAGTGTACTTTTTCTTCATTCACCTACTTCCGAAATGAGATGAAGGAGGAAAAAACGTATGGAGTAGAGAATGTATAAATATCTCACAAATATACTCTATGCTCTTGTATGTCATCCTGTTCCAAGTCTTAGCAAAATGCTACATGACACTAAAAAAGTGGCCTCCTTCTCTGAGCTATAATTTTCTCACCATTAAATTGAGAGAAGTTAGATGAATTTTTTATAATAGACCTCAAAGGCAAAAGTTCTGTAATTCTAAGAAATCTAACGCATCTATATACTACAGTATGGAGATTTGATTGAGGATACATTGTTCAGGAAACATAAGAGATGGCTCTTTGGGGGTCACCCAAATAAAATGCATAAATTTCTCTGACATTAGTAGTCTAAGAACAGATAATAAGGTTCTATATCAATAGCATAACTAAGATAGCTTGCACATATAGTTGCATTTCCTGGCATTGACATCCAGAGAACGAGAATTATATTCAAAAGACCAAAAAAATTCTGTTGATGTTTCTTGACATTGGAATTATCTAAAGTCTTAGATACTAAGATGTGGGGTATGAGCAAGTGATTCCAAGGCTTCTGACTTAAATGAGGACTCCATGGGGCCAGATGAAGCTTTGGGTTTTCTTATTCGGTTCACCTGGGACACTCACTGAAACATCTCTCATCCTAGGTTCAGTCAAGAACTGTTGTCCATCGAACTGGGAGTATTTTCAATCTAGCTGCTACTTCTTTTCTACTGACACCATTCCCTGGACATCAAGTTTAAAGAACTGCTCAGCCATGGGCGCTCACCTGGTGATTATCAACTCACAGGAGGAGCAGGTAGCTGCAGTCCTCCAATGCCAATGTGACATTCCCCACATGGTCTACCTCTCTTTTCATACATATGCTCAGTGCTTGATCCCCAATGACTGTGGTTAATGAATGTACTAAAATGCATGCTGTTCTTACCATTCCGGAAAAGTCACTGCCTACCTTAATTTATTTTCCTTCCTAGAAGAACCTAAGAAAAAGGGAATTTCCATATGGAGTTCCTTTAATTAGGCAAGGGGAAAAAAGAGGGTTGGAAGTTAATTTTAGACTAATCATTATGTTTATGAACATATTATATGCAAGAAGTGAAGCAAATATTGTCCGTTTTCTTTAAGCTGTGATTAATAATGTTTTGCACTAGATATATTCAATAAATTTAGCCACCAATAACAGTAGATAAACTTTGAAAGAATTGTTGAGGATCTCCTTTTCTGTTGAAGGTTATTTTTTGTCAGTTTAATTTTATGATATGTGTATTTCACCACCAAAAAAATCAGTAGATAATCCTCATGATCTTACAGTTTCATTTATCTGTCATTTCTCATCCAGATCCTTTTTTATTTTTTGAGATGGAGTCTCGCTGTGTTGCACAGGCTGGAGTACAGTGGCGCGATTTCGACTCACTGCAACCTCTGCCTCCCAGAGTCAAGCGATTCACCTGCCTCAGCCTCCCAAGTAGCTGGGACTACAGGCACCCGCCACCATGCCTAGTAAAATTTTTTGTAATTTTCATAGAGACAGGGTTTCGCCATGTTGGTCAAGCTGGTCTCGAACTCCTGACCTCAGGTGATCCACCACCTCGGCCTCCCAAAGTGCTAGGATCTCTTCCAGATTCTTATCTCTTTTAATAAGAATTACCAGCAACGTTTATTCAAAACTGAAATAACTGATCTCCTTTTATTTTGTATCTTCCATAGGAATTCCTTGCCTATAAGAAACCTAAAATGAAAGAGTTTTTTATTGGACTGTCAGACAAGGTGGTCGAGGGTCAGTGGCAATGGGTGGATGGCACACCTTTGACAAAGTCTCTGAGGTAATTACTCTCCTATTGAGAGGAGTTCTTGAAACCTCGTTCTGTTTCCTGCAACAGATCAGGTCCATTCTTGGTGGTATTAAATGCAGGAAAGAAAAGAGCTGAGGTAGAAAAGACGAAGGAGAAGTACAAGCACTCACTTCTCTCCTTTCCTGGGATTGTCTCAAGAATAAAGGGGAAATAATAAATGAAAATGAACTGAAGAATCATTCACTGAGAATGCAAAAGAGACAAGAGGTGGAATTAAGAGTCTTATTCCCCAAAACTGAAGGAAATGAGGAAAAAAATAGTAAGTTGAGAAAGACAGCAGGTTCTTATGCAGTGAAAAATGAGAATCTCTTGACAATGCGTCTTTTCTCCTTAATAATATCCTCACATCATTAGAGCATAGCTTTTTTTTTAATTGTGGATATGTTTTTTTTGTTTGATTGATTAATTAATATATAAAATATTTTGCTATATATATTGTTTCTCATGATTTGTTAGTGAGTAAGGTTTTTTTTCTTTTTTCTTTTCTTCAACTTTTATTTTAAGTTCCAGGGTACATGTGCAGGATGTGCAGGTTACATGGGTAAACGTGTGCCGTGGTGGTTTACTGCACAGATCATCCCATGATCCCGGTATTAAGCCCAGCATCCATTAAATATTCTTCTTAATAAAGCATAGCATTTTTAATTTTTCAAAGTTCTTTTCTCATTTATTATTTCAGTTTTATTATTTTATTATTATTTCATTTTACCTAAATTACACTTTTCTAGAATGTTAATTGTTAATCTGTATTTAGCATTTGAGGAAACTAAAACTCAGAAAAGTTAAGGGATTTAGCGAATGAGCAGTTCTAAGAATACAACACAGATACTCTGACACTTAGAAATGCTGCTTCACAACCACACTGGAACACCACTGCAGGATGCACCTAAGTTAATACATGCTCTGTGCAGAATAAAGACAGCCAAGCCGATATGAGATATGAGTGTGAAGAAAACAAATCTATCAGAATATCAATCTTCCCTATAACTTGTCATTCTATAGCTGAGGAACAGGACAGAATAGAAAAGGAACAAAGGAACAGGACAGAATAGAAAGTCAGAAAGATCCAGTTCAGCTTCAGTACTCACAAACTGTGACTTAGACAAATGGTTTGGCTTTCCTGAGGTTCCTTTTCTTCTTCAATAAAATGGACATTATAATACCTGCCTCGCAAAACTGTTGTGAGGTTAAACAACACAAACACAATTTGCCTGGTATATGAGGTTACTTTACCTCTTTTTGCTGGGATTCGAAGTCTCCTATGTCATTCTTTTTCAGCTTCTGGGATGTAGGGGAACCCAATAACATAGCTACCCTGGAGGACTGTGCCACCATGAGGGACTCTTCAAACCCAAGGCGAAATTGGAATGATGCTACCTGTTTCTTCAGTTATTTTCGGATTTGTGAAAGGCTAGGAATAAATATTTTGAACAAAGGAAAATCTATTTAAGAACAAAAGGCATAACTTCAATGGATAAAGAAGGAAGGACAAGAACATGGCCACACCCACCGCCCCACACGAGAAACTTGTGCGCTGCACTTCAAAGGACTTCATAAGTATTTGTTACTGTGATATAAATAAAAATAAGTAGTTTTAAATGTTTTAACTCATGTTACTGGCTGAAGTGCCTTTTCTCTCTACATTAGTCTCAGGTCCTCTTCCCAGAATTTACAAAGCAATTCACTACCTTTTGCTACATTTGCCTCATTTTTGAGTATTTATATGAAAGTTCAGGGACACGGAGCCAAGACAGAGTCTAGCAAAGAAGAGGATTTTGGAAGGTGTCTTCCAACAATCGCCTGAATCTAGGCTCTGTAGCAGGTCCTCTTCTTTCTAGCTTCTGACAAGTCTGTCTTCTCTTCTTGATTTCATACTGTTCTTATCTCCTGCCCAAGTGTATCGTCTCTGTGCTTCCCTATATAAGGAGTAAGAAACTTCTTTAAGTCTTGGAACTTGTTGCTGCTCAGAATACTGGTGTCGCCTTTCTGGCTACAGGCCTCCACTGCACCTTCTTAGGGAAGGGCATGCTGGCCATCAGCTCCAAACAGGCTGTAACCAAGCCCACCCATCCCTGGGGCTTCCCTTGCTCTGCCTTATTTTCAATTAACTGAATGGATCTCACCAGATTTTGTATCTATTGCTCAGCTAGGACCAGAGTCGAAGAGTCAAATTATTATAAGAGAACATTCATCTCCACATTTTCCTGTCTCAAGCCCATCCATTTTTTTTTTAACTTTTATTTTAGGTTTCGGGGGTACATGTAAAGGTTTTCTATATAGGTAAACTCATTTCATGCAGGTTTTTTGTACAGATTATATTATCACCCAGATATTAAGCCCAGTGCCCAATATTTATTTTTTTTCTGCTCCTCTCCCTCCTCCTACCTTCCGCCCTCAAGTAGACCCCAGTGTCTGTTGTTCCCTTCTTTGTGCTTATGAGTTCTCATCATTTAGCTCCCACTCATAAGTGAGGCCATGCAGCATTTGGTTTTCTGTTCCTGTGTTTGTTAAGGATGATGGTCTCCAGTTCCATCTATGTGCCCACAAAAGACATAATCTTTTTTTATGGCTGCATAGTATTCCATGGTATCTATGTATCACGTTTTCTCTGTCCAATCTATTATAAACTCACATTTAGATTGATTCCATGTCTTTGATATTGTGAATAGTGCTGCAATGGACATTCATGTGCATATGTCTTTATGGTAGAATGATTTATATTTCCCTGAGTATATATCCAGTAATAGCCCATTCATTTATTGCATAAAATTCTACCAACACTGATGATGTTATTAAAGAGTACCTCAATAACGTGGCAGCTTTCATAACCCTGTTTCTTGCACAAAGTGCCATGAGGAGACCTTCAAAATTCAATCATTGGACGTCACGTGTAATCACTGAATGAGAAAATTCAACTGGACAAGTGAATATAACACATCAGCTTTCTTTACAAAAGTTTATTTCTCTTAGGCATTGTGACAATCTGGTTTTGAAATCAACACACCTTTAAGCCAAACATTATTTAACCTAACAGTGATTTTAAACACACTTTCAACATTCTAATTCCCTTTTTTAAAATCACGAACATCGGTAAGGAGATGTTGAAAGACATTTTTTTTGTTCATTGGTGTTTTCCTGAAGGTGGCTATAATTTAAGTTTTATTTCTAGATTGAAAGACACAGGAAATATTATTCTATATTATTTCTCCATATATATTTCGAATTTAAGTTTAAAGACAAGTTTAATTTTATAAACTTGTCTTTACAGTTTGCCAAGAAAAGAAAGAACTGCTAAGGGTTTAGTGGTTAGAGGTTGTTGGAACATAAATTATCTATTAGGAAAATTATTTTTTGAGAGGTAGGTCATCCAATTGAAATTGTTTTAAAATGTAATATTTTATAAGTGGGGTTACACAAACACTTTACCGCCTGAGGCACCAGAAAACCCAGAAATTTTCAAGGGATAATAGATTAATTAATGATACATATTCTAAAGAGCAATTCCCAGAATAAACCGCTGTTAAGATTTACATACTAATATATGAGTCCCCAATTTTTTTAAGAAAAATTACTATTTTCTGTAAAATGATACATGCTCATTACCAAAAATTCCTACAGATCACAATTACAGAAAGATGAAAATTTTTAAAATTCCATTTCCAAGTTACAGTAATAATTATCATGAACGTCACTCCAGGAAACTTTCTGGTTTTTTTATTTTTATTTTTATTTTTTTTTGAGACGGAGTCTCGCTCTGTCGCCCAGGCTGGAGTGCAGTGGCGCAATCTCGGCTCACTGCAAGCTCCACCTCCCGGGTTTACGCCGTTCTCCTGCCTCAGCCTCCCGAGTAGCTGGGACTGCAGGCGCCCGACACCACGCCTGGCTAATTTTTTGTAGTTTTAGTAGAGACGGGGTTTCACCGCGTTAGCCAGGATGGTCTCGATCTCCTGACCTCGTGATCCGCCCGCCTAGGCCTCCCAAAGTGCTGGGATTACAAGCGTGAGCCACAGCCCCCGGCCTCCAGGAAACTTTTTATGCTTTAAATGGGGTGCAGGAAATGCTACCTCAAAATATGGCACCTTGGGAATTGAGAAAACAGCAAAAGCGCGAAGTCCGCGCTCATCTTTCCCTTGCCCTTCTTACCGGAAGCAGGCAGTAAAAGACACTACTTTAAAAGATACTACTTTTTCTCCCCTATGACTTCAAGAGTTAGACGAAAAGATGGAAAAACAAAGAGTAAAAAAAAAAATATATATATATATTTATATGCATACACACATACACACACGCACTGACACTTTTAGAAAGGAATTATACAACAGATAATACTTTAATTTTTTAATTTGCTTTGGTTTTAATTGACACATGATAATTGTACACATTTGTGGGATACAATGTGATGTTTCAACACATGTGTATGTTCTATAATAATCAAATCAGGGTAATTAGCACATTCACTACCTCAAACGTGTAAAACATTGAAGTGAAATTGAAGAATTACTGAGTTCAAGAATGTTACAGCCTTTATAGATTACGAAGAAAAGTTATTTCTCAGAAGGTCCCTCTGAAGTAAAAAACAAAGCAAAACAAACAAAAAATTATAAACAATCAACAATTAAGTCAAATGTTTTTGCTCTTCTGTTTCCCAATCCCCTTTTCTGCCTTTCTGTTTCCTGATAATGACTCCTAAAATCATTGCCAGGTGGGTGGAGCCAAGCAAGGTGGCCTTTATGTGTGCGAATGTATATGTGGGAGGGGGAGAGGGACGCATGACTACCCCTCAGGGAGTTAGATCCCAGACAGTGTAAAGCGGAGATTGTGGGGGAAGGAGGAGAGAGTAAGGATGTCAGAACGCCAGTGGGTTGAGCAGGGCATCCTAGTGGGGGTTGGACTGGCCCAAAGTCTCAAAGCCTGAGCTAGAGTGAGGAAGACACCCCTGCGTGGGGATAGTTGAGCAAAGGTGTCTGAGCTGAAGCGGGAGGACTGCCTAGGAGGGCCACAGGGCACCTGGCGGGGTGGGGTGAACGTTCACACAGGTCATTCAGCACAGGATGGAGAGAGCGAGCCTGAGTGGGTCAGCATACATGTCTTGCAACATGTATTTAAAATTTCGCACAGTTTACTCTTGGGTATCTTAGCATTTTATTGCCATTGTAAGTGTAATATTTATTTTCTACATTTTGCAGAGTATTATATTGCTGATTTTTGCATAATAATAATTTATCCAGAAACACTGTTTAACTTTCCTAATTTTTAAAAACATTTTGTCCATACATTCCCTTTTATTTTCTGTGTAGATAATTATACTGTCTAAAAACTGAGCTATCCAGTACAGTAGCCACCAGCCACAGTAGGCTATTAAGCACTCTCCTATTTGAGATATTCTGGAAGTGTAAAATACACACTAGTTTTTTGATAATTTGAAAAAAGAACATAAAATATGTCACTAAGAATTTTATATGGATTACATGTTAAAATGATAATATTCTAGATATGTTTACTTAAATAAAGTAAGTTGTTAGAATTAATCTCACCAGTTTGGGCTTTTTTATTTATTTATTTATTTTGCTTTCTTGATATAATTACTGGAAAATTTAGACATATGCAACTCACGTTTTTGCCTTTCACTATATTTCCCTTGGACAGTTCCGGTCTAGACATAATGATAGTTGTAGGTTTTTAAAATTCCTTTCCAGTTCTTTTGGTCATATTGAGCTGGCTAGGAATGCCAATGTATTGTTGCATAAAACTGCTATAGTTTTGTTCGTAAACTTAAAGAAAATGCTTCTAATGGCTTACTGTTAAATATAATAGTTGCTACAGGTTTGGGGTAGGCACCTTGCAGAAAATTCCTTTCATTTCTCATTTGTTAAATGTTTTAACACTAAGTGGTTTATTGATTTTACTAGATGATGCTTAAGCATCTCCTTTAAAATGTTGATAAGATTATTACATTAATAGATTTGCACACTATGTACATATATGCACATTGTTTAAAAAACCAAATTCTTCTATAGGATTGTAATTAAAAATAGCTGTTTCCTGCCCACTTCTGATTTCCACACCTAGGTGGCAATCGTATTCAACTCTTTAGATGCTTCTTTTCTATTGAGTTCCATGTTTCTATTTCTATTAAATAGTTTATACTATAATTCCTTGAGCTTTTTCAGTTTCAGGTAATTTCTATGAGTACCACACTGAATGATGTGACACAATGAAAACAAGAAGTCTTCTTTCTCTCTCTCTCTTTCCCATCCCCCTGCTAACACTATACAATTATTTATTTAAAAACCAATATTCAACATTTGCATTGATATGAATATGTAAATATTATTCATAGCTGAACTATTTACTGTATTCTTATTACATATTTTAAATTATATTTTGCTTTTTATGGAGTTAATATTGACATCTTTTCTTTTTTTGGAAACAGGATCTCACTCTGTCACCAGGCCAGGGTACAGTGGCACAATCATGGCTTCATTGGAGCCTCGATCTCCTGGGCTCAAGCAATCCTCCCATCTTCGCTTCCCAAGTAGTTGTAGTTAGGACTACAGGTGCACACCACCAAACACAGCTAATTTTTTAAATTTTTGGTAGAGACAGGGTCTCACTATGTTGCCCAGGCTGGTCTCAAACTGCTGGCCTCAAGTAATCCTCCTACCTTGGCCTCCTGAAGTGCTGGGATTACAGGCTTCAGCCACCACATTGGACCCATTTTTTAAATATATTTATCTTGCTTTCTACATACTGACATAATTCATCTTTTAACTCCCCAGAAATGTATATTACCTCTCAATTCATTCAAATGCATTCCATCTATCCCATAATTTTGTAGGGAAAAAAAATCTTTCTTGGAAAATTTCCTTCCTTTCCCAGTCTGAACCGAGATTGCTCTGGTGGTTTGCTTCACAGTCATTATTTTGTTAAGTGTTATTAAAAAGAAAATATTTTGTAATTTTAAGGTTATTTCAAATTATGATGCAACAATACACTATAAATGCTATTCACTTATAAGAACAAGATATAAAACAATTTCCAAACTATATTGTTAAGTAAAAAATGCAAATGTTTAAGAATATGTAGATTACATTTCTATTCATATTTAAAATGTGGATTATATATCTATATAAGTTTAGTATATAACATATGTATGTAATTATATATAGTTTATTATGTATAGCACATAGTTTATATGTAGTATATATTCTTATATACTTTATATGTAGTACATATAGAAATGTAAATAAGAAACTGATAATCATAGTTACTCTGAAGAGGCATTTCAGTAACTAGAGTTCAGGGTAGAAGATTTATTTATCTTATACTTTTACTAATGTTTTTACAGTTTGCCTTTTTAACATACATATATTACTGTTTCAAAAATGAGAACACTATTTGAAACTTTTAGGAATTTTAAGCTTCTAGGGCTACCATAATGTACTAAAATAATTAGAACCTATTTTTATGAGATTACTGTCTTTGTCTTGAAGAGATTGTGATGAGGTGCCATGAGAGTTCAGAATAGACTGAAAGAGACTATGGATGTGTATTAGTTCATTTTCTGCTGCTTTTAACAGGATATCTGAGACTGGAAATTTATAAAGAAAAGAAATTTATTTCTTATAGTGATGGAGACTGAGAAGTCCAAGGTCAAAAAGCTGTGTGTGGTGAGGGCCTTCTTGCCGGTAGGGACTCCCTAAAGAGTCTCAAGGTGGTACAGGGATCACACAGTGAGGGTGCTGTGTGTGCTAACATGCTAGCTCAGGTCTCTCTTCCTCTTTTTATAATGCCACCAGTTTTCTGCCTAGGATAACCCATTAATACATCAGCCCATTAATCCACTATTCTCTAACTGAGAGTTAATTCATTCATGAGGATAGAACCCTCATGATCCGATCGCCTTTTAAATGCCCCACCTCTCAGGCAGTGGTGTACTGAGACTCCCATGGAAAAAAACAGTAATAAGTGAGTGGATCCTTCACCGGCAACCAAGATGTCCAGGCTGTCTCATCATAATTGATTAGAAGGCTAGTGTGACCCACAGAGAGAAGAAAGAGCAGTGTGGTGCAGCGCCCACCCAAGAGCCACAGTGGGGAGGGGAACCGCCTCCCACCCCTCAGCCAAGGGAGGCAGTCGGCGAGCACGCTACCCAGCCAGGGAAACTGTGCTTTTTCCACGGAACTGTGTAACTTACGAATTGGAAGGGCCCACTCACAAACCCATGCCACCGGGGCCTAGCATCCCAACCCTGGAACACGCTACTCTGACGGGCTCTCAGCTGGAATGTGCAAGGCCTACTGAACTCCGGGGTGGGTGTGGAGGCGCGGGCAGAGGGCGACCAGCACTGGCTGTGGCTGCCTGCTGTCTAAGCCGGTTGAGCTCCTTGAGGGAGGGGCAGCAGCCAGCTCTGGGATTCACAGCTGCCTAACATGCAAAGCTCCCTGGGCAGGGGAAGGGAAGCACCCATTTCTGTAGCTTCAGGCTGTGCTTTTCCCCTGCCGAGCCAGGGAGGCTGGAGAGCTTGGTCCCAAGATTTGTCCCCACAACCCAACACACTGGCTGTGGCAGTCTGCGGCCAGAGTGCCTCTTCAGGCCTAACTTTGACCCATCCTTCCTCAGCGGGCAGGGCTTCCCTGCAGGATCTCCAAAAACCCCAGCCAGAGGCTCAGGGACAGAATTTGGTTCTCCCTGGCCTGGGCCCCTAGGGGCAGGGATGGCTACAGTCTCTGCAGACCAGCAGACTTAGCCTCTCCTCCTGGCAGTTCTGAGGAATCTGGGCAGCCCAGATGAGTTGGTTTCCCCGGAGCAAAACACACCCTCTCCACCAAGGGACAAAGTGCTTCATTAATCAGGTCCTACTCCCTGTGCCATCCAACTAGGTGAGACCCTCCAACAGGGGTTGTCAGACACCCTACACAGGAGTGATCCTACTAGCATCAGGTTGGTGCTCCTAAAGGTCAGAGGTCCCAGAAGAAGGGGCAGGCACCCATCTTTGCTGCTTTCCAGCCTCCTTGAGTGATATCTCCAGGCACTGGAGTGAATCAGATGAACAGGGCCTGATGTGAACCCCCAGCAAACTGCAGCAGCCCTACAGAAGAGAGACCTGACCATTGAAAGAAAAACAAACAAACAGAAAGTGACAACAACAGCATCAACAACAACGACAAAAAGGCTCCCACAAAAACCCCATCTAAGGGTCAGCAGCCTCAAAGACTGAAACTAGACAAACTCACAAAGATGAAAAATAATCAATGAAAAAATGATGAAAACCCAAAAGACCAGAGTACCTCTTCTCCTCCAAATGATCGCAGCATCTCTCCATCAAGAGTGCAGAACTGGACAGAGGATCAGATGGATGAATTGATAGAAGTAAGCTATAGAAGATGGGTGAAAAAAAACTATGATGAGCTAAAGGAGCATGTTCTAACCCAATGCAAAGAAGCTAAGAACCTTGATAAAAGGTTAGATGAATGGCTAACTAGAATAACAAGTTTAGAGAGGAAGATAAACGACCTGATGGAGCTGAAAAACACAGCATGAAAACTTCGTGAAGCATAAAGTATCAACAGCCAAATTGACCAAGCAGAAGAAAGGATATCAGAGTTAGAAGACCACTTTACTGAAATAAGACATGCAGACAAGAATAGAGAAAAAAGAATGAAAAGGAATAAACAAATCCTCCAAGAAATACGGGACTTCATAAAAAGACCAAACCTATGATTGACTGGGGTACCAGAAATAGGTGGGAAGAATGGAAACAAGCTGGAAAACACACTTCAGGATATTATCCAGGAGAACTTCCCCAACCTAGCAACACAGGCCAACATGCAAATTCAGAAAATACAAAGAACACCACTAAGATACTCCACAAGAAGATCAACTCCAAGACACATAATCATTGGATTCCCCGAGGTCAAAATGAAGGAAAAACTGTTAAGCGCAGCCAGAGAGAAAGGCCAGGTACCTACAAAAAGAAGCCTATCAGATTAACAGCAGACCTCTCAGCAGAAACTCTACCAGCCAGAAGAGATTGGGGACCAATATTCAACATTCTTAAATAAAAGAATTTTCGACCTGGAATTTCATATTCAGCCAAACTAAGCTTCATAAGTGAAGGAGAAGTAAAATCCTTTCCAGACAAGCAAATGCTGAGGGATTCTGTTACCATCAGGCCTGCGCTGCAAGAGCTTCTGAAAGAAGCACTAAATATGGAAAGTAAAAACTGGTACCAGCCACTGCAAAAACAGACCACAATATAAAAACCAATGACACTATGAAGAAACTGCATCAACTAAAGTGCAAAATAACCAAATAGCATCATGATGATGGGATCAAATTCACACATAACAATACTAACCTTAAATGTAAATGGGCTAAATACCCCAATTAAAAGACACAGGCTGGCAAATTGGATAAGGAGTCAAGACCCATTGGTGTGCTGTATTCAGGAGACCCATCTTACATACAAAGACACACACAAGCTCAAAATAAAGGGATGGAGGAAAATTTACCAAGCAAATGGAAAGAAAAAAAAAAAAAAGCAGGAGTTGCAATCTTAGTCTCTGACAAAACAGACTAAATGTTAAAAAAGATAAAGAATGGCATTACATAATGGTAAAGGAAACAATTCAACAAGAGATAACTATTCTAAATGTATATGCATCCAATACAGGAGCACCCAGATTCATAAAGCACATCCTTAGAGACCTACAAAGAGACTTAGACTCCCACACAATAACAGTGGGAGACTTTAACACCCCACTGTCAGTATTAAACAGATCAACGAGACAGAAAATTAACAAGGATATTCAGGACTTGAACTCAGCTCTGGATCAAGTGGACCTAGTAGATGTCTACAGAACTCTCTATCCCAAATCAATAGAATATATGTTCTTCTCAGTGTCACATGGCACTTATTCTAAAATCGACCACATAATTGGAAGTAAAACACTTCTCAGCAAATGCAAAAGAACTGAAATCATAATAAACAATCTCTCAGACCACACTGCAATCAAATTAGAACTCAAGATTAAGAAACTAACTCAAAAACACATACTTTCATGAAAATTGAACAACCTACTCCTGAACGGCACCTGAGTAAATAACGAAATTAAGGCAGAAATCAAGAAGTTATTTGAAACCAATGAGAACAAAGAGACAATGTACCAGAATCTCTGGGACACAGCTAAAGCAGTATTAAGAGGGAAACTTATATCACTAAATGCCCACATCAGAAATTTGAAAAGAGCTCAAATTGACACTCTAACATAACAATTAAAAGAACTATAGAAGCAAGAGCAAAGTTATCCAAAAGCTAGCAGAAGACAAGAAATAACTAAGATCAGAAAGAACTGAAGGAGATAGAGACATGAAAAACCCTTCAAAAAATCAATGAATCCTGGAGCTGGTTTTTTGAAAAAATTAACAAAGTAGATAGACAACTGGCTAGACTAATAAAGAAAAGAGAGAAGAATCAAATAGACACAGTAAAAAATGATAAAGATGATATCATCACTGACCCCACAGAAATACAAACCCCCATCAGAGAATACTATAAACACCTCTAAGCAAATAAACTAGAAAATCTACAAGAAATGGATAAATTCCCGGATGCATACACCCTACCAGGACTGAACCCGGAAGAAGTTGAATCCCTGAATAGACAATAACAAGCTCTGAAATAGAGGCAGCAATTAATAGACTACCACACACTCAATAAAAGCCAAGGACCAGACAGACTCGCAGCTGAATTCTAACAGAAATACAAAGAAGAGCTGGTACCATTCCTTCTGAAACTATTCCAAACAATTGAAAAGGAGAGACTCCTCCTTAACTCATTTTATGAAGCCAGCATCACCCTGATACTAAAACTGGGAAGAGACACAACCAAAAACGAAAACTTTAGGCCAATATCCCTGATGAACATTGATGCGAAAATCCTCAATAAAATACTGGCAAACTGAATCCAGCAGCACATCAAAAACTTGTCCACCACAATCAAGTCAGCTTCATCCCTGGGATGCAAGGCTCATTCAACATATGCAAATCAATAAACATAATCCATCACATAAACAGAATCAAAGACAAAAACCACATGATTATCTCAATAGATGCAGAAAAGGTCTTTGATGAAATTCAACACCCTTCATCTTAAAAACTCTCAATAAACTAGGTATTGCTGTAACATATCTCAAATAATAAGAGCTATTTATAATGAATGCACAGCCAATATCATATTGAATGGGCAAAAGCTGGAAGCATTTCCTTTGAAAATCGGTACAAGACAAGGATGCCCTCTCTCACCACTCCTATTCAATATAGTACTGAAAGTTCTGGCCAGGGCAATCAGCAAGAGAAAGAAATAAAGAGTATTCAAATAGGAAGAGAGGAGGTCACATTGCCTCTGTTTGCAGACAACATTATTTTATATTTAGAAAACCCCATCATCTCAGCCCAGAAACTTCTTGAACTGATAAGCAACTTCATCAAAGTCTCAGGATACAAAATCAATGTGCAAAAATCGCAAGCATTCCTTTACACCAACAATAGGCAAGCAGAGAGCCAAATTATAAATGAACTCCCGTTCACCATTGCTACAATAAGAATAGAATACCTAGGAATACAGCTAACAAGGGATGTGAAGGACCTCTTCAAGGAAAACTACAAACCACTGCTCAAAGAAATAAGACAGGACACAAACAAATGGAAAAACATTCCATCTTCATGGATAGGAAGAATGAATATTGTGAAAATGGTCATACTGCCCAAAGTAATTTATAGATTCAATGCTATTCCCATCAAACTACTGTTGACGTTCTTCAGAGAATTAGAAAAAACTATTTTAAATTTCATCTGGAATCAAAGAAGACCCTCGATAGCCAAGACAATCCTAAGCAAAAAGAACAAAGCTGGGGGCATCATGCTATCTGACTTCAAACTATACTATAAGGCTACAGTAACCAAGACAGTATGGTACTTGTCCCAAAACAGACATATAGACCAATGGAGCAGAACAGAGACTTCAGCAATAACACCATACATCTACAACCATCTGATCTTCAACAAGTCTGGCAAAAATAAGCAATGGGGAAAGGATCTCCTATTCAGTAAATGGTTCTGGGAAAACTGGCTAGCCATATGCAGAAAACTGAAACTGGGCTCCTTCCTTACACCTTGTACAAAAATTAACTCAAGATGGATTAAAGACTTAAATGTAAAACTCAAAACCATCAAAACCCTAGAAGAAAACTGAGGTAATACCATTCAGGACATAGGCATGGGCAAAAACTTCATAACTTATTGACAACTGAATCTCGACCTATATATAGTTCTCTACAAATTAAAAATGGATAATATTGACTATACAAAGCCCACTAGCATTTGCATAAAGTTACTTCAACAAGTTTCATAGGTTTCATGCTACATAATTTAATGAATATGGCAAACACAATCAAATTTATTTAGCACCATTTCAGCTAAAAGTATCAGCTTTTAACACAGCTACACACACACATCACCACCACCACCACCACACATAATCAAACACCAGTATTTCAAACCCCAAAAATCAATAGCTAATTTACAAAATAAATACTGTTTTTGAAAGTAGTAGTAGGAAAGTTAGGTTAAAAAGCCATTGCTTGGAATTTTTCAGCTTAGGTCCAAGAAAAATTAGCAAATTGAGAATTTTAAGAAAGACCACCATATTTTATTACAGTTGGATGTGGTGCCCTTCCTATGCACCAGGAAAAGCATAATTTCTAGTTGTCAAAACAATGACTTCCTTGCTAGTTCAAGCTGTAGTTATACAGCTCTAAAGAAACATTAACAATATATATAAATGGGTTGAAAATGTGATTATTTTCTATTCAAATTAAAAATGCAAACATGAATACAGCGTTACTTCAAATAATTAAGAAATTTTATCGTCATTAGCTAAGTAATGAGGCCAAGTCATCCCCAGTAACTTCCTGTGATACCAAAGGGAATCTATTTTATCTCTAAAGAAGCACAGCTGGGTCTGTCGTGAACTAGCAATGTGAAGGTGAACCCTTTGGCTTCTGGGGGATTTTATTTCCTCTGCTATAGAATTGAAGGACTTTGTTCAAGTGTCTTACAAAGACTTCTTGCTTTGCAAAGACATGTTGGGTGGAGTAAGAAGTAAATTTGTTAAAGGCATTTGGACTTTTTTTCTATCTTTATAACAGCATAATTCAGAACTATTCCACACTGTTGTTCTGGAAACATTTTTCTCATGGGATGCAAATGTAACGACTGACATTTAAAAGTCTGAAAATGAAGCATCAAACAATAAAAATGTGGTTTAAAGTGCTTGTAATATTTGGGTGAAAAATGATGCACCACTACCAGTTAGAATATCCCACCTTTGAATTTTAAGAGCTAAGAATCTGAGCAGGGAAAAAATGACAAAAGTGATGCACTTCATGAAGTGATGGCACTTCATGCCATTCTTCTAAACATGCATTCAGTGCGCACCAATTGAAAAGTAAACATCTTGAAATGCTACAAAGAAAGATTATTCCTTCCCTCAACACCATACAAAAACCACATTATCTACACACACACACACACACGCACACACACGTCTCAAATGAATCAAACAAAATAAAAAAGACCATCATGACTAAAAACCCTCTATGACCCAGCATGTTTTCTGTGTTCCAATGACGCAGGTGCCTTCTACCCTATTCTAATTGGTTCTTCTTTTCTCTCTCCATCACAAGAACCACTTTGTGGGTTTCTAGTTCAATGTTGTTCCAGGTATTTTACAAATCCTGCTCACTTCAAAGTTACAGGGAACATCATTCCAGGCCCATTTATCTTGGTTATAAACAAGAACAACACAGTTTTCTCCCTGATAGTTGTTGGGTTCGTTGTCATGCCAGAATCTGAAAGAAAACAACACAGATAGAGATTTATATGTATATATAGATAACGTAGATTAGAGGTGTAGATTAGATATAGATATATTAGGAGACAATTCAGAGAAATGTCCCTAGTGAACAGTTTAGAACTGCACTAATACTATACTCACTAGACACATGTAGCTGCTGAGCACTTGAAATGTGGCTTCTCTGAATTGAAATGTGTTTTAAGTCTTAAGTGCTGTATTTTTAGGACTTATTACCAATAAAGAATGTCAAAGATCTCAGTAATAATTTTATAATGATCACATGTTGAAATGATAAGATTTGGATATATTGGGTTAAATACATTATTAATACATTATTAAAATACATTCACTTGTTTCTTTTTACTTTCTTAATATAGCTAACAAAAAATTTTAAATTGCACATGTGGCTTTGCATTATATTTTTATTAAATGATATTGGCTTCAAGAAAGAAAATGACAAGATTTTAATTCTCTTTCAAAGACAATTTTTATCACTTATATTGTTTATCTAAATGTCAAACCTAAAACAATTTTTATATCATTTCCATGTTTTTCATTATTTCATTATTGACATTGTACAAATAAGAATACTGAATATTTCATGGAAATTATAGGACCATTCTGGAACTGGGACATAGCATATAGAGATTACTCAACCTACTCTGGTCTCTCCTAACATTTTTATATCAATGTACTCCACTTCAAAATGAATGTTTCTTGCTACCATCTTCTAATCTTTGCTTATAAATTCCCTTAGCCCACTCAATATACTCACACTGTGCGTGGGTTAAATGGCGTCTGGTCCACCCAGCGCCACTGACCTTTGGCGTTCTCATCTCTCAGTCCAAGGAAATAGGAAAAGCGTCTATCCAGAAATTGAGTAATAAAGTTCTGCATAAAAATATAAATTTTAATTATTCGCATGAATCAGATGATGGCTATGACATTGGAAAAAGAGGCAAGATGTCAACTAGATTACTGGTTAAGCACAAAAGCTCTGGCATCAGACAGATCTGTTTTCAAATTCTGCCTGTAATGTTAGCAAGTGCTTCAATCTTACCAAACCTCCAGTGCTCTTGTCTTCAGAACGGACAACTCCACTACTTTATAGAGTTACTGTGAAGATTAAGTGAGGTCAGACTTGCAACCCTTTTAGCACAATGCTTAATAGGATTAGATTTTTTAGGAGGTTTTGTTTTTAATATCACCTTCTTTAATTGTGTGCATATTTCATTAAATTCCATTTTATTCAGAATCACCAAACCTATAGATTGTAAAGCTAGGGAGACAAAATCCTTGAGGAAACTATTAACCAAGAAAAAGTTAGAATCTGAGTCATGGTACATAAATGGAATCATATTACATGAGGAAATAAGTTTTAGCCTGTAAAGAATTTACCCTAAGATTTCTTTACTATCATTAGATCCATACATCTGAATTATTTTTCCTATACTTTATCTTGAGAAGCTAGTTCAGTCCTGATTAATCATTCATTTATTCATCTACTAACCAAACATTTATCAAGACCTATTCAGTGTGCCTCACACTGCATAGGACATTGAAAGCGCAAAGGTGAGTAGAGCATGGTTCCAGCCCTCCACGTAGTAAGAGTCACTGGAAGAGATGGAGCGGTGAACAGACAGTTATAGTGGAGTGGAGTAAATGCCATGATCTCATTGTGCACAGAGTCCCACAGAAGCACCTCCCACTTAGCATAGGGAGGGGTAGAATGAGGAAGGTAGTTAGGGTAGCTCTCTGGAGGAAATCACATATGAATCAAATATAGAAAAACCAAAAGAAATTGGCCATATAACAAAAAGTTGAAGAGGAAGAAAGGGCTTTCCAGGCAGATGGAGCAGATGAAAACAGACAGAGGCATAACAGGACAGAGAAATTCCTCTTTTTCTGGAAAGAGATTCACACGAGCAGAGAAACTGATGTGATCCTCCCAACACACCTGCTCAGCTTCCGTGCTGATGGTCGTCAGATGGGCCCCCATCCCTGAACAGTTCCTTTCACTCTCAGCCCATGTCTTGTTGTCAGTAAGAGGAAAATAGCAGTTGGACTGCAAGGTTCTCCAGCCAACAGGACAACAGTTCCAGGTGCTCCCTCAAGTGAAAATTAAAATGGAAATTGGTAACAAAAGAGTATTTCATCAGTAACAGATTGCATGACTATTCTACTACCTATATCCAATTAATATTTGTGAGAATAATATCAAGACCACCAAAATTAATCTGTTCTCCTGCCAAAAGATCCTGAAAATTACATTCCTAAATATCTTCTAAACATAAGTACTAGACACCACATAATGACTACAAGAAAATGACAAAATATTATCTTAGAAGACATGACTATTATTCAATGTTCCTACATCTGTTGACTTTCATATTTGAAGTGTTCCCATTATGAAGCTTTTGCAGAATATTTTACCTAAACGGGGTAAAGAACCTACTAAAACTCAAGCACTCCCCCATTCTCCCAAATGAGATGACAAATTCCACAATAATAAAAGAAATAAAGACATGTCAGCAAAGCTATATATTCTAGGAGGAAACTGTCTTTATGATATGTCTGAATCAAGGGAAGATTGAATTTGATTAATGTTACGTTTTGGATGTCAAAAATAACCCATCGATCTGCTAAGCCATATTCTCCAGTTATTAACTGATTACAGTAATGAGAAATCATTCTATCTTAAGGTATTGTTATTTACTCCAATGCCAGATTCTCATCTTATGCTATTTTAATCTTTCCTGGTTCACTACTGACATTCCTTAAGTCGAATTATGAATTTGAACGAAAATGGAAATTAAAAAAGAAATTATCTTATGCTCTATACCTTCAGCACTTTTCAGTTCTGATTTCTCTTTGATGCATTTGAGTTTTTCATGGTGCTCTAACTTGTGCACTCCTGTGCCTCTCTTACAGCGGGAAAAGTTGTGATGAGTCACTGTCAAGGATAAAAGCAAGTTAGGTTTCTTTTGCTATATAACCACTAGGGAAATAGGGGCTGACCTCCCTAACCTTTCTCTTATCCTGATAATTAAGGCCCTCATATTCTCTTTTCTTTCTATGCAGCTTGTTTGCTCCAGCTCCAGGTGAATTGGTTGAAAGCAACTGTTGAAAATTAATATTTTTATTATATTGTCCATTTTGTGCTTTATAGGAGAAGTTTTGCAAACTTTTACGTGCACATGCTTGCAAGCATGATTTTCTGTCAAAATTTGTGTTAGAATAGGGGTTTTGGTGCACACTGGGTTGTATGAACCTTACACATTTCTAAAATACTTTCACCTTGAAATATATAAACAAATGTAAAAAAGTGGAAAACCATGTAGCAAATTATTGTAAGGTGAACACTCCAGGTAACAACTACTTAGCTCAAGAAACAGAATATTGCCAAAACCCCAGATAGCCTTCACATCTCAAACACAACTCACTCCCTCTCCTTTAAAGGTAACCACTCTTGGCTTTTAAAGTAACCACTGTGCTTTGCTTTACAATTTTATCACTTACTAACATGTCCCCTGTTTTGCCTGTTTTTGTATGGCAAAACAGGGGACATGTTAGTAAGTGATAAATCAGATTTGCCTGTTTTTGAATGACAATCATACAGTATGAATTCTGATTCTGTCTTTTGTTGAGAATTGTTTCTGAAATTTATCTATTTTGTTATGTGCCCTCTATAATTAATGGATTTTCATTGCTGTAAAGTGAACTATTGTCTTCATGAAATAAAATATACTTATCTATTCTATTAGATGTGTGCATTGTTTCCAGTGTTTGGCTACTGTGAACTCTGATCTTCTGAGCATTTTCAACCATGCATTGTGGAGCACATAAGCATGTGTTTCTGTAGGGCACATACGTAGGAGTGGAACTGCAGGCAACAGGGTGTGAATATTGTAAACTATGATAGTGGTCAACTTTTCCAGAGTGATTGTAATGCTTAAACTCCACCAGAAGCAATTCATTAGAGGTCCATTTGCTCCATGGCATCATCAATCTTTGGTAGTGCCAGACTTTTTAATTGTTGCCATCCTGTTATGTTGGCAAAGGCGACTTTGAGTTGCATTTGCATTTCCCTGACAATTAATGAGGCTGGCACTTTTGTGTGTTTAGATTTCATTTTTCTCTTTTTTTGTTAGTGCCTATTTAAGACTTTGCTGACATTTTTATTGTAAGTATTTTTCCTACTGGTTTGAAAAAATTTTTATATAATCTACACGTGAATTATTTATTAATTATATGCATTACAAGTATCTTCTGTGGCTTTTTATTTTCACTGTTACAGGTATGTTTTGTTGTACCATAACTCATTTTAATGTAGTATAATTTGTCAATGTTTATTTTCTAGTGCATTTTGTGACTTGTTTAAGAATCGTTCTCTACCTCAAGGTCATGAGGATATTCTCCCCTGTAGTCTCAGCTACTCAGGAGGCTGAGGCAGGAGAATGGCGTAAACGCGGGAGGCGGAGCTTGCAATGAGCTGAGATCCGGCCACTGCACTCCAGCCCGGGCGACAGAGCCAGACTCCATCTCCAAAAACAAAAAAAAAATTTATTGATTTACTTTTCACATTTTGGACAATAATCCACTCTAGATTTGTTTTTGTATATAGTATGATGCAGGAGACCAATTTCATCTTTTAAATAATCAATGGGCTCTGCAACATTAATTGAACAAAACTGTCCTTTTCCGATATCTCTGAGATATCTTCTTTTGTTTTATATAAAGAGTCTTATATACATGAGGGATCTGTAACCGAGCTCTCCTTCATTTTCCTCTAGTCTATTTGTCTTGCACCTGTATCATATTACTTTAATTATAATTATTTTAGGTTTGATATCAGAAAGAATTTTTTTAATGGTGGTGATAGTTTCAAGGGTGTATCTTATCCCCCAAATTCAGATGTATACATTAAATATGTACAGGTTATTATATGTCAATTGTACATCAATAAAGAGGTTGAAAGAAAGGGGGAAAAAAAAGAAAGAGAGGGAAAGAGAGAGAGAGAGAGAGAGAGAGAGAGAACAATTCTTCCAACCTTGTTCTTTTCAAAGCCCATCTATCTGAAAGTTATTTTTCTGCTGCTTACTCTTTACTCATAAAATGTATCCCTTTGTAATCCCAGTCCAAATGGGGGGAAATTTACTATAGTAACCAACTTTTACATGTACAGAAAATGGTCTAAATTCCATCATTCAATCCCTATCACAAGGTAGCACCATCGAAAGACAGAAAGTCAAGAATGTAGCTCTGAATATTCAGCGCAAGACCCTGAAGATACCATCGATAAGTTATGCTAGGAAATATCAAGATACCAAAAGGCTTAGAGCAACCTCAGAAAAATTGTTTGGAAAAAATAATTCAAGAAGAGTCCTACTTTGGCTAATAACTTACCCAAACAACTTGCAATAAAACAGACACCGAGAAGTGAGATGAAAACTGTAGCAATAACCCAAGGGATCCACTGGGAATGCACGCCTCCTTCCGCTAGCACCAAAAGAAAAATAGAGATTAACCTCCTCTCAGCTACGAGCTAGGAAAGCTAATTCTACCAAGAAGCAATCTAAAAATGAGAGTAAACAAAATATTTTAGATCTAGAGAAAAGCATAAGTATTTTTTCCAAATAAATCAATTTTAGAGCTTATTGATGAATAAATAAGAAAGAAAAATGTAAATTTTCTAGGTAATTTTGGAATAAAAAGAATTTTATAAGTAAGATACAAAACCCAAAAACCATTAGAATTGATAATTTCATTCCATAAAAATTAAAACTTCTATATAACACAAGCAATGTTAGAGTCAAGGAACATACACAAGGAAAGTCTTGTCATAATATTAATATGCAGACTGTATAAAGTATTTCAAAATCAACTAGAAAACTGAGCAAAACTCTGAGCAGGAAATTTGCTGAAATTTTAATTTGCTGAAGTTATAAATAGCCCCTAGTCAAACAAAAATATGCCCAATCAGGGAACTGTAAACTACAAGATTGTGATAACTTTTCACACATCAGATTTTTTAAGTAAATTAAATACATGCAGTGTTGGTAAGGCTGAGGGGAAATAAGCGCTCTTGGTAAGAAAATAAATCCTGCTGCCTCAACTGTAAAATTAGGAATGCCTTTTAGAAGGATCAATTTAGTAACATTTATCCATTTTTAAATGCATTACATTTGCCACAATAATTTCAATTATAGGTATCTATTCTGTAGAAATAATTGAGCTTGTTTATGTTAAAAGATATTCATTGCAGTACTTTTCAAAATAGAAAAAACATACTGTAATCTAATATTCACATGTGTATTATCAATAGTGGAAATTCTAAATTATGGTCACTTCACACAATGATATTCTATATAGTAATTAAATAAGTATGTAATCAGTACATACTGTTGCAAAAAATCTCCAAGAAGTATTGTTACCTAAAAAGGTAACAATATTTTTAGGTAATTCAATAGGATCACGCTGTGATTACAGTTTGCCATGGTAGGGTGATGAGATAAAATAAAACTTTAATTTTAATTTATACATTTCCACATTTGTTCTATATGTCTATCAAAAATATTATTTAATATTATCACAATACAAATCCACTGGTGTCACTGAAGTCAAACATAAAAATGGGACAATTAGAGCCTCTGATACAGCATAAGCCTAAGTGCGTTTTCTACATCTTCCTATTCTCTTTCTTCTTTAAAAGAATCTTCTCATATTACTCTTTTTTTTCATCTTATTTCTCTTTCATATATTTTATCTCCCCTTTTGGTCCAATCGACATTTTATATCCAACTTATTTAACTCTACGTCCTTCCTCTTCATCAATGTCATTTTTATTTCCTTCCACCTCCTCCTCCCCATCACCATCAACAATCTTTAAAACTACCATCAATTCATATCTTTTAAATTAGTTATAAATCCTTCTGCTTCTTTGAAATTGAAAGGAGAGAAAGTACTCACGTTTACTTTGAGGTTTTTCTAGCCCCATTGTCTAATTAGTCTCTTGTTCAGTAGTCAGGAGGGCAAGAACTTGTTCTATTTTTTTCTCCCAGAGTATATTTCTGTGGATAGAGGAATATATTCAGAAATACTTGAGATCGAACACCAATGTTACATATTCTAGTGAGATTAGAAAGTTCCCAATATAAGAAAGTTAACTCAAAAGAAGTCTTTTTCAGAGACTGGGGTTTCCTTTGATTCATTCCGGGAGATGAGGCAAAAAAAAAAAAAAAAAAGGAAATTGAGAAAGCAATACCCAAAAACAGTACAACAGTTAGTAGAAACCCACAAGTATGTTGAGATCACTAGATCAATGTGTAATGTGGAATTTCTCAATTTGTTTTTTTTTTCATTAAGACAAAAAATTTAGTAACGCCCTAAAAAAAATAATTGTTATGCCCAGTAAAAATTTAGTAAATATCCCCTCTTTTGTTATTCTTTTTGTGAATATTGTATTTTCAAAAGCAGTTATATTCTTGAGGTGAGCTCTATACTAAAAAGTTCTCTGGACTGAATAAAAAGTTGAGTCTGAGAGCAAAAGATAATGTGAACAATGAACAAAAGCTTTTTTTTTTGAGACAGTCTTACTCTGTCACCCAGGCTGGAGTGCAGTGGCCAGGTCTCAGCTCACTGCAAGCTCCGCCTCCCGGGTTCACGCCATTCTCCTGCCTCTGCCTCCCGAGTAGCTGGGACTACAGGCGCCCGCACCTCGCCTGGCTAGTTTTTTTGTATTTTTTCAGTAGAGACGGGGGTTTCACGATGTTAGCCAGGATAGTCTCGATCTCCTGACCTCGTGATCTGCCGGTCTCGGCCTCCCAAAGTGCTAGGATTACAGGCTTGAGCCACGGCGCCCGGCCCAAAAGCTTTTTAAAGTACACATTGTGTGTCCATTTATGTGAAGACACAGCAACCTTTGTTTTAGACTTGAGGAAGAGATGATAGAGCTGTTAATTAAATCCCAAGAACTTTCTACCTGAGCAAAAAGAGTTGTGTTAAGGCAAAGACAAAGAAAATGTAAGATTCTGTGCTAAAGACACCATCAGAGTCCCTGACTTCATTTATAGCACTGTTAGGGAGTGAATGTTTGTATCTCCTCAAAATTCATTTGTGGAAGCCCTACCCTCCAACCTAATGGCATTTGGAGGCCAAAAGTTTGGGAGGTAATTAGGTTTATTATGAGGTCATGAGAATGGGGTCCTCATGATGGAATTATAAGAAGAGACCAGGCTAACGAGCTGTTAACTTCCTGCGGGTGCACAGGCTGTGCCCGTCTTCCTTGCTGTTGCTCTTCTCATTGGAGAAGATGGCCCTGGAGACGGTGCTGAGGGACCTGCATCTGTGGGCCTGCTTGCTGTGTTCACTGGTCAAGGTACTATAGACCAGTTTGAATATGATGGTTGTGACTATTGTGATGCATATCTACAGATGAAGGGTAACTGAGAGATGGTATATGACTGCACCAGCTCCTCCTTTGATAGAATCGTTGCGATGATGAGTCCAGAGGACAGCTGGGTCTCCAAGTGACAGTGAGTTAATAACTTTAAGCCAGGTGTATATGTGGTGTCAGTCACTGGTCGCTTGCCCCAAAGAACTGTGCAGGAGCTGAAACGTCGAGGAGTGGCCTACAAATCCAGAGACACAGCTATGAAGACCTAGCAAGATACAGGGCTGCCAGCATCTTTGCTGTCCACCTCCTGCCTCTGCTTACTTTTTGTGTGCTTGGGCCTTGGCTGACTGCTTGGTCCTGGTCTGCCTTGTTTGTGCTCCCGTAGGACATAGGTCCTTTTCCCCTCCGGCCCAGTAGGGGACCTTGCGTAACATCCCATTTTTCGGCCAAGGTGAGTTATTTGTTTTAAGATAAAAAATTTACTGCAAATTCTCATTTACTTAAGTTTCCACAGAAATCCTGTTAGTGTCCCCATTTTGATTTCCCTAAGTTCCTTGTTCTCCCTCTGTAAAAAGAGAATGATTACACCCTGCCTGTTGACCTCAGGAATGTTGTGATTGTAGAAACGAAGCTATGGGAAAATTATATAAATATTAGAAAGAGAGAAACAGAAAAAAAAAGAAGAGACCCAAGAGTTCTTAAGAAGGCAGCCATCTGTAAGGCTACAAGAAAACCCTCACTGGTAAAGTGGTTAATTTGACAGGACTCCAAGAACAAATTTACATAATTTGAAGGAGGACACAGGGATTCATCACGGAAGCAACATGACCCACAGAGAGCAAAGAAAGGTGAGAAAGGACAGCTGACCACCCAGGATTGGCATGGAGCCAAAGGAGGCTCACCACAGTGGGAAAATAAGTGAGTGACAGTCCCTGGGGACCCACACTTCTGCCATGCTGGCACTCTGATCTTAGACTTTCAGCTATTAGAACTACGAGAAATAAATGTCTGTCTTTCATACCAACCAGTCTATGGTGTTCTGTGATAGTGGCCCAGGCTCACTCAGACAAGTACGTAACAGCTTAGAGATACTTTAAGAAAGATTTCTACAATCCAGAATATAGCCCTTTCCCTGAATTCTTCCCTAAACGACATATTACTTTAATTATATGTGTGTATATGTATTCTGTGATCTTGAGTGAACTGCTACTTTACTATGTTAAATTGGGGATAGGAGGAGGTAAAATTATAAATTTGGCAATCCATATATTTTCCGGCACTGTTCAGTCACTACAAGAGGTATTCCAATAGCAACAATAGCACTAATGACAAACTCTGATATGCAACCCTGGAAACTAGATTTTTGGCTAAAGTAATATTTATTTCTATCAAAAGGACCTGGGACTCCTAGAGAATACATAAATCTTGCTTAGAACAGGAGAAAAATAGAATAGGTCTGGTACATTCTGTTGTTCTCAGAAAGTGACTATAATTTCAAAAATATAAGGGAAACTCTACTCTAGAAAGTTCTCTGGGCTGAATGAAAAGCTGTATCCAAGACAGTTAAGATTACAAAAAGACAATATGAACAATGAGCAAAACCTCCATTAACCTTTGTTTTTGAGTTGAAGAAGACGTGACAGAGTTGTTAATTAAAAACTAAGATCTTCCTAGATAATAGAAATCAGGCTTGTTAAGGCCAAAATAAAAGAAAAAAGAGAGAGAGCGATTCTGTAGTAGACACAATCTTTATCACAGGTAAAAGGTAAAGTGGTTAATTTGACAGGACTGCAAGAACAAGTTTACAGAATTTGAAGGAGGACACTTTGCGATTCATCACGGAAGTAACATGAGCCACAGAGAGCAAAGAAGAGCAACACAGGACAGCTGCCCACCCGGGATTGGCATGGAGCCAAAGGAGGCTCCCCACAATGGGAAAATGATGAGTGAGTGACAGTCCCTAGGGACCCACACTTCTGCCATGAACCTGTACAATCCTGGAAACAGGAGATCCCCTTGACACTCCCCCAAGCCCTGCCCTCCACCAGGCCTGCACTTACATGGAGAGTTGCATGGAGTCGAATTCATGGTGCTGAGGAGCAGACAGACTGCAGGCCTCCGCTAAACCTTGCCAGGCAAAGCCCACTGGCCTGGGCCCCCAGCACAGCCACTCTGTCCCCGCTTGAGGACTTGGGCTGGTGGCAGCTCTGCATTTCTATGGGATGCAGCTCCCAGAGGTAACACAGCAGGAGCACCATTTTTTTTTGCCACTTCCATAGCTCCTGCCCCTACTGCCTTCAGGCTGGGAAGAGGGTGAAGAGCCTGAGGATTATCACAGGCCTCCAGCATAGATCAGCTGCCTTACAGAAAAGCGGCCACACTGTTTTCCATGCAAGTTCATGTGCCTGCTACTCCTCACTAGGCAGCGCCTCCCCACCTGAGCTCCCAGCACAGCTGCCCCGCCCCGACCGAGGCACTTCAGCAGGCGGCAGCTCTGCATTTCTCTGGGGAGGAAATCCCAGAGACAAACCACAGGTTCTCTACATTGCCATGGCAGCATACTAGCCTTGCTGCTCTAGGGCTGGGGAAGGAATAAAGAGACTGATCGCTTTCCTGGCACCTCCAGCATGCTACGGCCACCGTATGAGGAGGAGCCGAGTCTTTCTTCCCTGTAAATCCCTTGCCCTCTACTTTTTACCAGGCAGGGCCCCCCTCTTGGGCCCGCAGCATGGCATCCCCACCGCAGCTGACTATTCCCAGCTCTGTATCTCTCTAGGGTGGAGTTCCCAGAGGCCACTGACAGCCACTTTGCCACTGTCACTGCAGTGGTATCGCCCTTGCTAACCTAGAGCTAGGGAATGAACACAGACTCTGATTGCTTTGCTGGCACCTCCAGCATTTGCAGCCACCATACAAGGTGAGCCAGTCTCTCCTTTCTGTGAGCCCCTGACCGCTGCTCTTCACTAGGCAGGGCCCTGGGCTTGGGCCCATAGCGTAGCCACCCCATCTCCAGCTGAACATGCCCACCAGCATCAGCCCTGTGTCTCTCTGGGGTGGAGTTCCCAAAAGCAACTGACAGCCCCTCTGCCACCACCTGCAGTGGTATCTACCCATGCTGCCACTAGGCCGGGGAAGGAACAAAGAGTCTCAGTGCTTATGCCTTCAGAATGCCATAGTCACACTACAGAGGAGAGACCAGACTGTCTTCCCCATGAGCCTCATGCCCCTGCTGCTCTTCACCAGGCAGGGCCCCCTGGCTTAGGTTCACAATACAGCCACCTCACCCCATGTTGATCATTCTGATTGGCAGCAGCTATGTTTTTCTTAAGTGGAGCCCGTGGAGACAAGTGACAGGCCCTCTGCCATTGCCACTGCCAAGGTTTCTGGCCCTGCTGCCTCCAAGCAGGGGAGGGAACAAAATGCCTGAGTTCACCCCAGAGCTGTGGTGAGCAGCCTGGAAATGCTAAGCCAAGATCTGTGGCCACTAATCTCAAGTATTAGAGAAGCCCACAATATCAGAGCTCTGAGACAGAGCACAGCTACAAATGTGAGGAAATACAGAGGAGCCACATGGATGATCAACAGCCTGCCTGCCAGTCATTATGCTTAGGCACCATCTATTACATCCCAGCCCAAACTTCAACAACAAAAATACTTTGCTAACATAAAGTAAAACCTGTGAAACCAAGAACAAGAATTCAGCCACAAATAAAGATCCCATGCAAAGCCTCAGTCCCCTGAAAACATCCAGAAATGAAGCCAACTGACTATGCTCAAATTACACCACAGTTAAAGGAACATCGGCCCACACAGATGAGAAAAAACTGGCACAAGAAGTCTGGCAACTCTAAAAGCCAGAGTGTCTCCTTACCTCCAAACAACCGCACTAGCTCTCCAGCAATGGTTCTTAACCGGAAGGAATGACAGGCATAAAAATCAGAATCTCGGTGACAATGAAGACCACTGAGACTCAGAAGAAAGTTGGAACCCATTCCAAGGAATCTAAGAAATCCAGCAAAACAATTCAAGAGATGAAAGACAAATTAACTATTTTAAGAAGGAACCAAGTTGAGCTGATATGGATGAAAAACTCAAGTCAAGAATTTCATAACACAATTACAACTATTAACAGCAGACTAGATTAAGTTGAGGAAAGAATTTTGGAGCACGAAGACCAATTCTTTGAATTAATTCAGTCAGACAAAAATAAAGAAAAAAGAATTTACAAAATGAACAAAACCTCTGGGAAATATGGGATTATGTAAAGATACCAAATCTATAACTCATTGGTGTCTCGGAAAGAGAAGGAAAGAGAGCATGCAACTGGGAAAAAATATTTGAGAATATTGTCCTTGAAAATTCTAACTAGAGAGGTTGACATTCAAATCCAGGAAATTCAGAGAACCCCTGCAAGATACTATACAAGACAACTATCCCCAAGACACATAGTCATCAGATTCCCCCAGGTCAACATAAAAGAAAAAAATATTAAAGGCAGCTAGAGAGAAGGTGCAGGTAACATACAAAGGGAATTGCATCATGCTAAAAGTGAACCTTTCAGCAGAAACCCTATAAGCCAGAAGAGATTGGGGGCCTATATTCAACATTCTTAAAGCAGAGAATTTTTAACCAAGAATTTCATATTCAGCCAAATGAAACTTCATAAGTGAAGGAAAAATAGAATCCTTTTCAGACATGCAAATGCTAAGGGAATTTGTTACCATCAGCCCTGTCCTATCAGAGATCCTTAAGAGAATGCTAAACATGGAAAGAAAAGACCATTACGGGTTACCACAAAAACACATTCAAGAACATAGACCACTGGCACTCTTAAGCAAATACACAGTGAAGTCTGCATAACAACCAGCTAACAACATGATAACAGGATCAAATCTGCACATATCAACATTAACCTTGAATGTAAACAGGCTGAACACCCTATCAAAAGGCATAGAGTGGCAAGTTGGATAAAGAAGCAAGAACCAACTGGCTGCTGTCTTCTCACATGCCCAATGACACCAATAGGCTCAAAGTAAAGAAACAGAGAAAAACCTACCGAGCAAACAGAAAACAAAAAGAAGCAGGGGCTGTTATTCTTATTTCAGACAAAACAGACTTTAAACAAATAATGATCAAAAAGGACAAAGAAGGGCATTACATAAAGCCCTAAAGGATTCAGCTCAATGAGAAAACTTAACTATCCTAAATATATATGTGGCCAACACTGGAACACCCAGATTCATAAAATAAATTGCTAGAGACTTAAGAAGAGACTTAGATAATGACACAATAGTAGTGGGAGAGAACAATACTCCACCGACACTAATGGACAAATCATCGAGGCAGAAGACTAACAAAGATATTCAGGATGTGAACTCAACATTTGACCAAATGGACCTAACAGGCATCTACAGAGCTCTTCATCCAAAAACAATAGAATATACATTCTTCTCATCGCCACATGGCACATACTGTAAAATCAACCACACACTAAGCCATTCTCTACAAATTCAAAAATACTGAAATTATACCATCCACACTCTCAGTCCACAGTGCAATAAAAATAGAAATAAATACTAAGAAGATTGCTCAAAACTATACAATTACATGGAAATTAAGCAATTGGCTCCTGAATAACTTTTGGGTAAACAATGAAATTAAGGCAGAAGTCAAGAAATATTTTGAAACTAACGAAAACAAAGATACAACATACCAGAATCACTGAGACAGCTAAAACAGTGTTAAGAGGAAAGCTTATGCCACTAAATGCTCACATCAAAAAGTTAGAAAGAACTCAATTTAATAAATTAATATCATGACTAAAAGAACTAGAGAAACAAGAGCAAACCAACCCTAAAGCTAGCAAAAGAAATACAATAAGCAAAGTCCGAGCTGAATTGAATAAAATGGAGATAAGAAAAAACATACAAAAGGTTAATGAAAGCAAAGGTTGGTTTTTTTGAAAGAATGAGTAAGATTGGTATACCATCAGCTAGACTAACAAAGAAAAAAAAGAGAAGATCCAAATAAATGCAATCAGAAATGACAAAGGGGGTATTACCACTGAAACCACAGAAATACAAAAAAGCCTCAGGGGCTATTATGAATACCTCTATGCACGCACACTAAAAAAACCTAGAAAAAATGGATAATTTCCTGAACACATAAAACCTCCCAAGATTGAATCAGGAAGAGATTGAATCCCTAAACAGGTCAATAACGAGTTCTGAAATTGAGTCAGTAAAAAAAGCCTACCAACAAGAAAAAGTGCAGGACCAGATGGATTCACAGCCAGATTCTACCAAATGTATAAGGAAGGGCTGATACCATTCCTACTGAAACTATTGCACAAAATTGAGCAGGAAAAATTCTTTCCTAACTCATTATATGAGGCCAGCATCATTCTGATACCAAAACCTGGCAGAGACACAACAAACAAAGAAAACATCAGGCCAATATTCTTGATCAACATTAATGCAAAAATTCTCAACAAAATACTAGCAAACTGAATCCAGCAGCACATCATAAAGCTCATCCACTACAATCAAGTAGGCATTATCTTTGGGATGCAAGGTTGGTTCAACATATATTAAGTCAATAAATGTAATTCATCATATAAACAGAACTAAAACCAAAAACAACAGGATCACCACAATAAATAAACAAAAGGCTTTCAACAAAATTCAACATCCATTCATGTTAAAAACTCTCAACAAACTAGGCATTGAAGGAACATACCTCAAAAAATTAAGAGCCACCTATGACAAGTCCACAGCCAACATTATACTGAATGGACAAAAGCTGAAAGCATTGCCCTTGAAAAGTGGAATGTGACAAGGATGCCAACTCTCACCTCTCCTATTCAACACCGTACTGGAAGGCCTAGCCAGAGCAATCAGGCAACAGAAGGAATGAAAAGGCACTGAAGTAGGAAGAGAGGAACTCAAACTATCTCTCTTCACAGACTGTATCTCTGTTCTATACCTAGGAATCCTCATAGTTTCTACCCAAAGTGTCCTAGATCTGATAAACAATTCCAACAAAGTTTTAGAATACAAAATCAATGTACAAATATCAGTAGCATTTCTACACACCAATAATACCCAAGCTGAGAGCCAGGTCATGAACACAATCCAATTCACAATAGCCAGAAAAAGAATAAAATACGTGAGAATGCAGCTTCCCCACTGGGGAAGTGAAAGATCTCTACAAAAATCACAAACCACTGCTCAAAGGAAATCAGAGATGACACAAACAAATGGAAAAACATTCTATGCTCATAGATAGAAAGAACCAATATTAAAGTGGCCGTACTGCCCAAAGCAATTTACACATTAAATACTATTCCTATCAAGCTACCAATGATATTCTTCAGAAAATTAGAAAAAAAAAAAACTATTTAAAAAGTCATATGGAACAAAAAATGAGCCTGAATAGCCAAAGCAACCCTAACAAAAAGAACAGTTCTGGAGACTGAAGACATTGTGCTACCTGACTTCAAGCTATATTACAAGGCTACAGTAATGAAAAAGAGTGTGGCACTTGTACAGAAACAGACAGATAGACCAATGGAACAGGTTAGAGCACACAGAAATAAAGCTGTACAGGTACAACAATCTAATCTTCAACAAAGCTGACAGTAACAAGCAATAGGGAAAGGATTCTCTATTCAATAAATGGTGCTGGGATAACTGGCTAGCCATATGCAAAAGATTGAAACTGGACCCTTACCTTTCACTATATACAAAAATCAACTCAAGATGAATTAAAGTCTTAAATGTAAAATCTAAAACTATAAAAACCCTAGAAGAAAACTTAGGAAATACCATTCTGGACATCAGCCCTAGCAAAGGTATCATGACAAAGTCTCCAGGAGCAATTGCAACACAAACAAAAATTGAAAAATGGGAACTAATTAAACTAAAGAGTTTCTGAACAGCAAAAGAAACCAACAGAGTAAACAGACAACCTACAGAATGGGAGAAAATGTTTGCAAACTATGCATCTGACAAAGGTCTAATATTCAGAATCTATAAGGAACTTAAATCAACCAGCAAAAAACAAACTATCCCATTAAAAAAATGGGCAAAGGACATGAACAGATCAAAAGAAGACATAAATGGCCAACAAGCATATGAAAAAATGCTCAATATTACTAATCATTAGGGAAATGCAAATCAAAACCATAATGAGATATCTCACACCAGTCAGAATGACTATTAAAAAGCCAAAAACAATAGATGGTGAGGTTGCTGAGAAAAGGGACTGCTGATACACTGTTGGTGTGAATATAAATTGGTTCAGGCACTGCGGAAAGAAGTCTGGCAATTTCTCAAAGAACTTAAAATAGAACTGCCATTTGATCTAGCAATCCCATTACTGGGTATATACCCAAAAGAATATAAATTATTCCACCATAAAGACACACGCATATATATGTTAATCACAACACTTTTCGTAATTGCAGGGACATGGAGTAAGCCTAGATGCCCATCAATAGTGGACCGAATAAAGAAAATGTGGTACATGTACACCATGGAATACTATGCAGCCATAAAGAAGAATGAGATTATGTCCTTTGCTACAATATTGCTGGAGCTGAAGTTCATAACGCTAAGCGAATTAACACAGGAATGGAAAACCAAATATCAAACGTTCTCACTTATAAGTGGAAGGTAAACATTGAGTACACGTGGACACAAGAAAGGACACAATAGACACTAGATCCTACTTGAGGGTAGGGGATGGGAGGAGGGTGAGGATTAAAAAACCACCTGTCAAGTATTATCTTGCTTATCTGGGTGGCAAATTATCTGCACACCAAATCCCTGTGACATGCAATTTACCCATGTAACTAACCTGCACATGTACCCCTTGAACCTGAAATAAAAGTTGGAAGGAAAAAATTGTTTCATTAAAAATAAATAATTTAGATAGAAAAACTCTTTATTTCATTATGATGATTAATTGGAACTGCTTGAATGTATAAAAATTCATGAATTTATAACGATCCAAAAAGGGAAATAATTTTTATAATTTAAAATATTAATAAGTATTGTTTTACTTTTAAGTGATTTTAGTAAAAAAAAGCATGTTGATATGTACATTACA
>NW_012106119.1:537423-543341 GCF_000951045.1 Mandrillus leucophaeus | reverse complement strand
TAATTAATTATATTTTGAATTCTATTAATTATATGTAATTAATTATATTTTGAATTCTATTGATTCTTATATATAATTAATTAATTATATTTTGAATTCTATTAAGCAATTCAAGTTAAAATACACATTAATTTTTGCCAGAATAAATTGCCACCATAACAACTATAAGAATTGCTAATTTTATATGAAAAATTATTGAGACTTTTGATATTTAAATAAGGAAATGAAACAGCAGTGCACTTAAAATATAATAATTTTAAAAAATTATACAGAACCATAGTGTAAATTAAAATATGTGCATATCTTCTTTGCTGTTTTAAAAATAAACAGCTCTTTCCTTTCGGCCGGAACCGCCATCTTCCAGTAATTTGCCAAAATGACGAACACGAAGGGAAAGAGGAGAGGCACCGATATATGTTCTCTAGGCCTTTTAGAAAACATGGAGTTGTTCCTTTGGCCACATACATGCGAATCTATAAGAAAGGTGATATCGTAGACATCAAGGGAATGGGTACTGTTCAAAAAGGAATGCCCCACAAGTGTTACCATGGCAAAACTGAGAGAGTCTACAAGGTTACCCAGCATGCTGTTGGCATTGTTGTAAACAAACAAGTCAAGGGCAAGATTCTTGCCAAGAGAATTAATGTGCGTATTGAGCACATTAAGCACTCTAAGAGCCGAGATAGCTTCCTGAAACGGGTGAAGGAAAATGATCAGAAAAAGAAAGAAGCCAAAGAGAAAGGTACCTGGGTTCAACTGAAGCGCCAGCCTGCTCCACCCAGAGAGGCACACTGTGTGAGAACCAATGGGAAGAAGCCTGAGCTGCTGGAACCTATTCTCTATGAATTCATGGCATAATAGGTGTTAAAAATAAATAAATAAATAAAAGACCTCTGGGCTGAAAAAAAAATAAAAATAATAAATAAATAAGTAAATTAATAAAAACAGAAATCAAACACACAACAGAAAAAGAAACAGCGGTGAATATAAACACTAAAAGACAGTGTAGTATACTTTAGGAAGACAAAAATATTTTTGCGAATGGTTTTAAACTTTATATAATACAACAAAGTAGAAAAAGAGGAATTAGATTATTTCATAATTCTATTATTTGTAGAACTGTTTGGTAAACTAGAATTTCTAATAGTAGTCATAAATTTCGTTTAAGATATGTTTCCCTCCCACTTTGTAGATTCTTCACATCTTTCAAGGATAAAGCACACCCCATAATTCATAAGGAAAAATCATGTACAAGAATTATGATAAATTGTACAATCTAGATATATTTAAGGCCAAGTAATATCAAGGAAAAAAGAGTTAGAGGAAAATTAAGTCCCGATAGATATTTTAGTCCTCCATAAATTTCTTTGAAAGTAAGTGTTTGTTGCAATCCAGAAGCTGAGAGTGTTATGTAATTACTGCTGCACTATATACTCAAGTTCTTGTGATTGAACTACAAAATCTTAGCTGCAATGGTTTTTGATGAGTTTATACTTATTCTTTTATCCCAAATAATTCATTCTATGATGTGAGATTTATTTTAGCTCAGCTTTCTCCAAATGTTTATTTTAACATTTAGCCGTTCAGCACTCATTTCTTCAACAATTTACCGATCACTGCTGTGGTTTAATTGTGTCCCCCAAAGTTCATGTATTGGAAACTTACTCCCCAACACAACACTATTGGGAGCTGAGGCCTAATGGTAGGTGATTGGGTCCTAAGGGCTCTGCCTTTACGAACGGATTAATGCCATCATACAGTCGGTTTGTTATCATCAGAGTGGGCTTCTTAGAAAAGTGAGTTTGGCCCCTCTTGCTCTCTCTTTCACTCATGTGCTCTCTTGCCCTCCCACCTTTTTCCATGGGATGTTGCAGCAAGAAGATCCTCAACAGATGTGGGCCCCTCGACCTTGGACTTCTTAGCTTCAGGACTGTAAGAGAGAAAGAAATCTCTGTTTTCTGGGATTCTGTTATAGCAGCATAAACAAACTAGGCCAGTTACCTGTTTTGTGACAGGCAGTGCTCTACCCCTTCACAGTCTGATAGAACTGGCCGTGATGATGGGCCGCTATGGTAGCCATTAACCTCAGGAGACCATTGAGAATTTGAAATGTGGCTAGTGAGACTGAGGAAATAATTTTTTATTGTACTTAAGTTTTTTTTTAACTTAAATTGAAATAGCCACAAGTGAACAGAGGCTACACTATAACACGGCACAGCTCTAGACTCTTATGAAACAGGGAACAAAAGAGGCAAACATCACTGCCCACATGAAACTTAAATTCTAGTAGGATGAGATAAAGTAATTAAAGATAATCATATATTAAGTAATAATAGATAAAATAGAATAGGATAAATGGGATTGGAACTACTGAGAGTGGGACGTGTATAATTCGGATCTATTCATCTGGGAAAGTCTCACCGAGGTCACGTTCAAGTAAGCACTTAAAGATGATGAGAGTTAGTCATGTGGATTTCAGAGAGAAGAACCTTCCCAGGAGAGAGAGAGGAAACAGCTTGTGTAAAACCCTAAGGTGAAAGCTTATCTGACATTTTCAGGAAGAGGGACTAGGCCAGTATGACCACCTAACTATATATTTGAGGCAAGTTAGTTAGACAGACAGAAAAATAAGTATGTGTGTTTTGGAAAAAATAATGAAGCATATGGCACTGATACTTTACAATACCTTTAAATATAGCACCAATTTCTGTAATCATTGCATTTGTATCTGCTGGAAGTTTTTGAAGTGTTCAAAAACTCAACCATGTGAAATTGCTATTGATGTTTAAATATTTTTAAAGAAATTAATTTTCAAATATGTAGCTCATGTATCTAAGCTCAAGAAACACCGTGTTGTAAATTTTTGTTTGTTAGCTATACACTGAGCACCAAATTGTGCCCAAGGCCCCACAGGTATTAGAGATGTTGTCAATAATATCTATGTTATAATATAATTTCATTATTAGATGCTGAAAGATATAACAATTTTTTCTTCTTACTCTCTTATTAACCAATGACTTCAATTTTTCTTTTTATACCTCTTCCTAGGTACTTGCTATTCCATTATTTTTGTTCATATCAGTATTTATATTTTCAACCCTAGATTCTAAATTCTTGGCATCTTGCTATAGTGCTTTATTCCTAATAATTCATTCCTGTGTTGATTAAAGGAAAATAAATGAAAACCCTTGATATGCTTATTGGCTCTATATTAATACTCCAGCTTTCTATACTGTACCTAGTACCTGTGTACTTGAGTTTTACTTAACACTATATAATTTTCTCTTTTTATCAGGTAGAAACAGCCTGAGCAATTAACTAGTAGTAGCTACCTATAAACTTGGCATATGTATACAATTGTTCAGTGGAGATACAAGTAGGAAAAGATTAAACTTTTGAACAAAGAAATATGTATACCCAAGCACTGCCACTTGTACCCAGTAACAGTCCATCTATTCAACTTTATCAGGAAATGCAATGTTAAATGCGTTTTTGTGGAAACTTAACAGTTGGTGAAAGTTCAACAGTTTGCAGGAACTGAAGTAGATACACTTCAATTTAATCCCTCTTTGATAAAAAGCTGTCTTAACGCACAAAACAGAGTCCACAAAATCATAAACAGAATTATTGATCTGGAGCATGTCACTTGGTTTCTCTGAAACAAAGTTGCCTCATCTGTAAAATGATGCTTGCCTCCTGATCTCACAAAGTTGCTGCGAAAAGGTAGGTCTGTGTGAAAACATGCATTTTCTTAAATGTTTTAACTTTTATTTTAGGTTCCAGGATACATGTGTAGGTTTGTCATATAGGTAAACTGCGTGTCACTGGGACTTGGTGTACAGATTATTCCATCACTCAAGTAATTAAGCGTATGGCCTGGTAAGTAGTATTTGATCCTCTCCATCTTCCCACCTTCCATCCTCAAGTAGGCCCTGGTGTCTGTCATTCCCTTCTTTGTGTCCATGTGTCCTCAATGGAAAACATGTTCTAAAACTGTAAAGAACTGCATAAATAAGACACCATCATCTTTGTTAATGAAGATCCTTTAAACTTTACTCTTCTACATCCTCAGTTTGAAGATCAGTGATTATACCAGATGCTCGTGCCCTTACAACCAACTTCTGCTACATTAAATAAGGCCCCCCAACTTACTTATAGCATTTTTTAGTTTCCTTTTCTTCTTCACTGTCAGGTCATTAGTGTCACTTTTTGTCATTCTCAAGAAAATCCACATGTCTGCCTCTTACAGTCAGCAGTTGATACCTCCTAATGCAATGGTTGTTAACTATTTCAGTCAACACGCTGTTTGTGAGTATTGCTCCTTTTATCATTCCTCCCCCCAAAAAATTAAACATACATTCATTTTGTGGGCATTTTATCAAATTCGGGAGAATTCCATAACAACTCTACATGGCCCTTGTCAGAATTAATTCAACTAGAAGATGGCCCTCTTTTTCTTTATCTGTCTTGTCTTAGAACTCCAAAATAGGATGACAAATAAACAAAATGTTTTATTTTTTAAAGTTTATAATTTAGAGAAGACACAAGTTGAATTTAACTGCAGAGCAAGAAGTAAGAAGTCGCCCTCCTATGGCTGCTACATGTAAAACAACATTCAAGCTTCCCTCTGCACCACCTATTTTGCAGGTTAAGATAAAGGAATCTCTCTAAATAAATCAGAATTGAAACACAAGACCCACAGAGAAGAAAATGTAACATTGGTGTATAGAATACAAGTTCCAAAAAGCTCCCAAAAGTGGATAGATCTACCCAAAACCCACGTTGAACAATGGGACAATCAGTGGTGATCCTGGCACACTGCAGATTAAAAGCCCTTCTCCCTTTGTCCTGCCCTCCTGGAAAACACATAACCTTCCTGGATCCTCATGCAATTGCAATGAGGAGAAAAGAGTTCCAAAATAACTGGGATTGAACTTCCTATCAGGCTGGCATAACAGGATCTTAGAACCAGATTTCCTTGCACACTCAAGTATGTTGACAGTTATACCCAGCACAAAAAAGAGAAAGGCATAGTAGATCTAAACAGTTAAAAAAAAACAGTAGAAACAGTAGATCTAAACCAAATGAGGCGGGAAGGGAAGTCCTTGGATAACAACCATGAACAGGACTAAAGGATGGTGAGTCTAGTGTGGAGTAGCAGAAGGAGGATGCTGAGAAGAACAGATCAAAGCACAATATTGTATAATAGAAAGATTGGGAGGATTGAAGATCAAGGGTATAACAGATAATTCAAGGAAAGGTAACTAGCAATATCAGAAAAAAATTAAAGTAGTACAAGAAAGGCAGGATTTAAATGGGAATCAAAGTGTGGCTTGAGTTGAGATAATAGATGGAGTCTAAGCAAATAGAGGCCATGTGATCTGAGTGATGGAAGCAATCTCCTCTGAATAAATTGGAATTGAAACACAGGACCCACAGAGAAGCAAACATAATGGTAACCCATATCTTGGCCCAAAAGAAGTGTGATTATGTAAAAATTTATTGATTAGAGTTAGCCTTTGGACAAAGCATGGACATTTGGCCATGGTGTAGTATAGAATCAAATGTCAACAACCTTGACATGGTACAATTTAAAATGTGGCTAAAGTAAGAAGGAAAGGGATGAAGGAACATGAGTGGAGTATGGGAACAACTGTTCTCATTTTAATGAGACGAAGCAAAATACAGATGGCCAAGAATGTATTTAGAATTATAAAAGTAACCAACAGATTAATGAAAAGTAATAATATCATTACATAATTATCAAAATTCAAAGTAGAAAATGCAAAAATAAAAAGGAAAGTGGAAAAGAATTAGAGGAGCAAGGAATACTGGATTGCAATTTGCAGAAATAGAAATATGAGTTTTATTTGGAATCATGGAAAAAATCACTGGAAGAACTTAAAAAAAAAAAAAAA
>NW_012106119.1:534569-536383 GCF_000951045.1 Mandrillus leucophaeus | reverse complement strand
ATAAATAAATAAATAAATAAAAATTATAGACAATGTAAGTGTCTCACACTATAGATATCAGATCCTATCAGGTACAATATTAGTATCAGTCCTACTACTTAGAGGAACTGATGTCCTTTTTGAGTTCTCAGGTTAACTCAGAAACAGCAAAGCTGAGTTTGGAAAAAGACGATATTGGTGAATACAGCCAGAAGAGGCTAGAGTAAAGGGAGTGATCGACACATATGGATGCTTTGGAAATTGATTCCTAATAAAGTGGCTTACAGGTTGTGTCTCTGATTCATTATTTAGACATTTTGTTGGATCTTTAATGTGTTTGTCCCCTGCCCTCCCACCATTGACATTATATGTCAAGAGTTTATAACTCCTAAGGACATAACTGTGGCTTTCTCTGCCCCATCTTCAATGAAAGGAGTTTTAAAAATAAACTTATGTAAATTATTTTAAGGAATTTGGGCCACGCCAGTGTAAGTTCGGTGCTGTATGAGTAGTCACGTCATTGTTGTTATTGCAGTGTGGGAAAATCGTTTTCTAGCTCAAATGTTCTTAAACTGAAATCATGTAAATGAGACCAAAAAGCCCTTGATGGTAGTGGTGAAGGCAAATTCAGTCAAATTTTTTTGAAGCAAAAAGCCAACCAAGAGTAAAGTTTGAAAATCATGAATTGAGGCAATGCCACACTTGTCAAATTAGCATGTCAATAGTACACTCAAGTCTCTGGGTGGCTCAGTACATCTTCCAGAAAGAAGAATTAGGCTCCCCAGGGTTTGCAAAAGAAGCAGAAATGTACCTCATGGGAAGGAGGACAACACTTATTCGCTGCAGACTGATGAATTTCATTTTAATAATTGCCAATAAAGCAAAACAAAGCGTAAGATATTTTGAAACCGGCTTTTAAGTAACATTCATCTTGGCTTAGAAAATGTAAATGAAAGCATCTTACTTGATCCTCTCTATTGATGAAAATAGCCACTATTAACAAGAGAGTGAGCTGCACCCACAGCCGCCCCTTCCCCCAGATGCTCCGTCCCAGGAAGATGGGAATTTTATCTATAAGCCCCTGACTGGGGCTGCTGCCTTTCTTTCAGAGATGCCCTGTCCAGAGAGGAGGAATCTAGAGAAGGGGTCTGGCTACAGTGGCTTTGCCATGCCAGTCCAAACTTTCGGGGAGTCTTTGTTTTCACTATGAGGGGAAAACCGCCTACTCAAGCCTCGGTAATGGAGGAAGTCCCTCCCCTACCAAGCTCCTCCCAGGTTAACTTCAGACTGCTGTGCTGGCAGCGAGAATTTCAAGCCAGTGGATCTTAGCTTGATGGGCTCTGTGGGGGTGGGATGCACTGAGCAAGACCACTTGGCTCCCTGGCTTCAGCCCCCTTTCCAGGGGAGTGAACAGCTCTGTCTCACTGGCATTCCAGGTGCCACTGTGGTAGGAAAAATAAAACTCCTGCAGCTAGCTCGGTGTCTACCCAAACAGCCACACAGTTTTGTGCTTGAAACCCAGTGCCCTCGTGGTGTAGGCATCCCAGGGAATCTCCTGGTCTGTGGGTTGCAAAGACCATGGGAGAAAAGCTTAGTATCTGGGCTGGATAGCACAATGCCTCACCGCAGGGTGCCTCATGGCTTCCCTTGGCTAGGGGAGGGAGTTCCCTGACCCCTTACACTTCCCAGGTGAGGCAATGCCCCACCCTGCTTCTGCTCGCCCTCCATGGGCTGCACCCACTGTCTAACCAGTTCCAATGAGATGAACCAGGTACCTCAGTTGGAAATGCAGAAATCACACACCTTCTGCGTTGGTCTTGCTGGGAGCTGCAGAC
>NW_012106119.1:531074-533204 GCF_000951045.1 Mandrillus leucophaeus | reverse complement strand
ACTTACTGGGGCCTGTCGGGAGAGGATAGGAAGGGGTAGACCATTGGGGAAAAGAACTAATGCATGCTGGGCTTAATACCTAGGTGATGGGTTGATAGGTGCAGCAAACTACCATGGTACACATTTACCTATGTAACAAACCTGCGCATCCTGCACATGTACCCCAGAACTTAAAAAATAAAGCATAAAAAAAAACACAAAGATTTAATCTGCTTGAGAAAATCTCTGAGTACTTTTTAATTTAAATATTGGTGTTTTCACAGAGAATTCATGGAGAAGGACAAAAAAATAATTTCCTTGGTCAAAAAAAAAACAAACTTAGTACAAGTATCCTAAGCAATACACCAATAAGAAGATACATTCCAGCTGATGTGAATTCTAATCTCGGAGCGTTATGAAAGATGTACCTGTAAAACAATGATAGGTAACATATGTTGATATGTCAGGCACTGCTCTAAGCACTGAACAGTAATTAACTTGTTTACTTTTCACAAAATGAGGTAAATGCTATTACTGCCATTTTACAGATAACATACCCAACACTTTGAAAAGTTAAAAACTTGCCTGAGCTCCTGAAGAGTGCTGGAATATGCTAGAACTGGAATTCAGATTTAGGCTACATAACACTCAAGCTCATATTGGTAACCTCTAGGTTATAATCCTCTGAGAAAAAAAAAGGACAACTTACCAGTAAAAAGCCACCAATAAACACTAACAGATAAATTTAAAACATCAGAAAATATCCGGCAATCAAATGTTGGAATTCATGACTAGACTAGAAAAGGAGACTGCGTAAGAAGCAGAGGAAGGAACAGATGTATACCAACAATCATGATGATGAAACTGGTATCAGCAAGCCAGATGGAAACCACAGCAGCAGTTCAGTGACTCAAAGCAGATCCACAACTTCCTCTTTGGGTGGAAAATGTAAAGAATAGTGATCTGGGGTAATACGTTTCTTGGCCGGGGTAACTCAGAAATGTTTACAAATGAGTATGTCTAGACTTACAGTAAAGATCACTTTTTCTTTCCAAAAGTACTTCTGACACATTCTAGAGGGCAGACTGCAGTCAGAGACACTTTAAATAGAAGAACTGTCTTCAAGTAGTGAGACAGCATCCATACTTCCAGGCTACTGCTGGGGTATATATGTAGGAGATGAACTCCTTAGGAAACACAGATTATACATTTACATCTCTAGTTCTTTTATAGACATGGGCATACTTAACTTTCCTTTCAAGGTCATAGTCATTTCCCCAAAGCACTACAATTTTATATTTCATTCTAATCCATCTCAGGTTATCATTTCCCTACTTCTTGTTATCTAGATAATTTGTGTATTGTGTTATATTTTCATTTGTAAGTGACAGAAATAAGTTTGTGGGCCAGGCATGGTAGCTCACTCCTGTAATCTTAGCACTTTGGGAGGCCCAGGTAAGCAAATTGTTTGAGCCCAGAAGTTCCAGACCAGCCTGGAAAACATGGTGAAATCTCATCTCTACTAAAGATACAAAAAATTAGCTGGGCATAGTGGTGCTTGCCTGTAATTCCAACTACTCGGGAGGCTGAGATGGGAAGATCACCTGAACCCAGGAGGTTGTGCTGTGAGCTGTGGTCATGCCACTTCACTTCAGCCTGGGCGACAATGAGATCCTGTCTCAAAAAAAATTAAAATAAAAATAAAGAAAGAAAAGAAAAGAAAAGAAAGAAGCTTGCTAAAAATTGCTAATGAAAAATGAATGGATAGGAAGGCTACTTGTGAATTTCCCAGAATCCATAGAGCAGAACAACCAGGCCCCACAAGGATGGGGTTAATGTAGTTTGGGGAATCTCAGACACAAAAGCATTTATGGATCTTAAACCTAGAGCTCCGTTGTCAGCAAAATTAATTATTTTTCCAAATTTGTGCTTTTGAAACTTCTAAACACTTAATGTTCTCTGAAATCGACCCCTTTTATTAGATTTCCATTTATGAGGCAAAATTCTGATTTCTCTTTGAAATTGAAACATATCCATAATTTAGAGCAGTTCATCATCACTGGCCATCAGAGAAATGCAAACCAAAACCACAATGAGATACCATCTCACACCAGTTAGAATGGCAATCATTAAAAAGTCAGGAAACAATAG
>NW_012106119.1:521563-530529 GCF_000951045.1 Mandrillus leucophaeus | reverse complement strand
AAAGTATAATTTTTAAAAAAGATGTAAGTTGTAGCATTAAAATATAAAATGTTGGGGGGCAATAAAAAAATATGGTTTTAATGTACTATCAAAGTGAAGCAGTTATCAGCTAAAAATAGACTATTCTAACTAAAAAAATTATATGTAAACCTCATAGTAACCACAAAATAAAATCCATAGTAGATACAGAAATGATAAAGGAATCAAAACATACCAATACAGAAAATCATTGAATCACAAAGGAAGGCAAGACAGGAAGAAAAAAACAAAGAATCTGCAAACAGCCAGAAAACAATTAAAATGGCAACCGTAAGTTCTTGTCTATTAATTATTCTCTTGAATGAAAACAAATTATCCAACCAAAAGATATACAGTGGCTGCATAGATAAAAACAAGACCCTACTATATACTGCCTATAAGGGACTCACTTCAGCTTTAAGGACACACATAGATTGAAAGTGGAGGGATGGAAAAAGATATTCTATGCATCTGAAAACCAGAAGAGAACAGGGGAGAATTATGCTACATAAGGTAAAATGGACTTTAATATGAGTTTTTAGCCTGACGGGGTGTTGAGTTTTATCAAAGGCCTTTTCTGCATCTATTGAGACAATCATGTGGTTTTTGTCATTGGTTCTCTTTATGTGATGGATTACATTTATTGGTTTGCATATGTTGAACCAGTCTTGCATCCCAGGAATGAAACTAGGTATTGATGAAATATATCTCAAAATAGTAAGAGCTATTTATGACAAACCCTTAGCCAATATCATACTGAATGGGCAATGCAAGGAAATTCAAAAAACCATACAAGAAGTCAAAGGACTAATATTCAAGGAAATAGATAGCATAAAGGAAAAACAATCAAAACGTCAGGAAATATTGAACACACTTATAGAAATGCAAAATGCTCTGGAAAGTCTCAGAAATAGAATTGAACAAGTAGATGAAAGAAATTCAGAGCTCAAATACAAGGTCTTTGAACTAATCCAATCTGACAAAGACAAACAAAAAAGAATAAGAAAAGATGAACAAAGCCTCCAAGTAGTCTGAAATTATGTTAAACGACCAAACATTAAAACAATCGGTGTTCCTGAGGAATAAGAGAAATCTAAAGGTTTGGAAAACATATTTGGGGGAATAATCTAGGATAATTTCCCTGACCTTGCTAAAGACCTAGACATCCAAATACAAGAAGCACAAAGAACACCCGGGAAATTTATCGCAAGAAGATCGTCACCGAGGCACATTGTCATCAGGTTATCTAAAGTTAAGACAAAGGAAAGAATCTTAAGAACTGTGAGACAAAAGTGTCAGGTAACCTATAAAGGTAAACCTACCAGATTAACAGCAGATTTCTCAGCAGTGTTAGACATAAGTGCCTGGTACTGCAAAGAAAACCAGCATGTAGGCAAAAAATTCCTCAGCAAGGCAAATTTACTTCTGCAGAAGGGTGCAGTTTGTGCCAGTCACGATCGCAAGAGCACACTGAGCTGGGTAGGGCAGGGGTTTTTATCTCTAACACAGTTCCTAGCACTTCTGTGTCCTTTGGGGTTGGACCTCACAATCTAAAGCTAACTTGATTGACTAAGGTTTAAAATTGAATAGGGGTTATTAGGTGGGAAGGAAGAGGGACTGTCTGTTACAAGGCAAGAAGCGATATCTGGACTTGTCTGAACACAGCAAAGGCAGGAAGGTTGTTTACAGAACAGGTAGCTAGGAGACAAGGAAGTACAAAAAAGTTGGTCTTAAGAAACAAAGAACAGGGAACTAAAGCTTTTTGAAGAAGAATTTATCATCTCTAACAATTTCCCCCGCTTGATTTTATGGTTTTTCTGCTTCAAAATGCCTTAGCATATCTAGGCTCTGTTGTTCTTCTTGGGCATCAAGAAGGAAGAGTTTATCTGAATAAGGTGGAGGTGAACTAAGGGAGGTTTTGGTGAGAGCTGTTTTTATAAGTCTTTGCACTAAACCACGAATACAGGGTATGATACAGCATCCTACAAGAATGATTTATTTAGAATTCAGACGACAGTGTCATTTCAGTCTATTAAGTTTGAAATGCTTATTTAGGGTCTCCAGTTGAAGCAGCAGGACTTACATGGAATTCATAACAGAGAACAAGCTGAATAGGAATGTGGCCATTAGAACAGGAAGCCTGATTATTCACAGCAAAGTGATACCTTTAAGCGGAACTGCATTTCAAATCTGATCAGGAAAAACCCCTTTTCTATTTTCCATTATGCAGATTTTTGACAAGTCACTGGAAGAGAGGAAGGTGGATTAGTTCCCTTAGACTTCATTACATCTGTCAAGCTAAAGAGCTTCACGTTCTTAAAATCCTTCAGAACACAACCCTCTCACAGAGCAGCTTACCCCTGTTATCTCACCCTTATTCTCTCTCAGGTGTTAAAGATTAAAATTGGCATCATGATTCTTACTCACTTAATGTCAATTCTCTCCAATCCTCCTGAATATACTCGCTCTTCTACATATCCAATCCAAGAAAGAAAACTTTGCTATTTCAGAGCTTGCTTATGTTTGTTTATTTTATCTGTTTATAGGTTTGCATATCTTTTCAATGTCCTTCGTATTAAAATGTAGGAGCAGGAACTCTGTTACACGCCTCATTGTTCCCCTAATACCGGGAAAATACTAATTACCCAATAAAAATCTGTTGACTCACTGGCTGCCTGTGTCTCTGTATTTTATTATTTCTGAAGAAAACTCATGGGCCTTTTTAGAGTTTTTGAAGTTTTCTGACTGCTATTATTTATTTTTTAATAAGGAGTAATTTTTAACAAAACAAGGGAAAGTTTTAATGTTTTGATATATCTTAAACATCTCGGAATAAAAGCTATCTTTATGTTTTTGGTGAGAACACGCAGTGATATCTTTGTTTTCCACTTCATCTCCTTACTCCTTTAATTCATTTTTTTGTGATTTGTGAAGACTCAACCCAATTTAATTACTATTTATTTTCTGAGTCTAAAAATGAGTTTCCTAATTTACTTTCCCTTGATTAATGATTTATTCTTAAACTCAATTCTCTCTAGCACTTGATCTTAAGAAACGAAATTGGAGCTAACTTGGGTGATGATGCTCTTTCTTTCTAATATACTGAAGTCTGAGATATTCTTTTTTTAACACCCAAAACAATTTTCCTTTATCTAAATCAACATGCTTCCAATTCACATAAGATGGCACTTTAGGTTAGTCTCCCACAGACTCTTATTATATGTTTTTTATCACCATATCAGAAAGTAGATCTATTTTTTAAATCAGAAAAATAATAAAGCAGAGAAATGGGAGATCTTTAAAGCCTGTCACAATAGCAAACCCTAGATATTAATTTGGTGGTGCAGGAAACAAAAGATTTATTTCACTGCCATATTCCTTGATGAAATTATTCTTTGAATACATTTTTCTCTAATGGTATAAAAAACTCTCACATTAAGATGAAAGACACTAGCCTAGATATTATAATTATGGAAGACGCTAATTATTTTGAATATGACTTTTTGATCCATCTAAGCACTGGCAACCCTAGAATTGGTAGCAGCAATTAATTTGGTGAGTACCATTGCTACACATGCATGGATGAGTTCAGAACCAAATTTGGGAAAATACAGCTAGATTCAGGCAAATAAACTAAAAATGAGAGCCAATTATCAAAAAGCATATTTTAGTACTTTTAAGGTCAAAGAAGAAAAATATCAAGTCTATAATACATATTTGAATTCTGTTTTTTTTTAAAGGCAGAAAAATTAGAGATTGGCATAATAACAGAAAGAGAAAGATATTTTGAGGGACATTTGTTTAAAAAGCTATATCATAAGTGATGAAAAGATTGTTCCATTTCTAGTGAGAATTTACAAAATCAGCTACAATGAAACAGCCACTGAGAAGTTGGGTGGAAACCATAGAGATATTCTCTGAGGCTTCTCCTGGGTCTACAAGCTCCTTCTATCAAATATGCAAGACAAAAAGCAGAGGTTTATACTTTTCTCAGTCAAAAGGCTTGGGATACCAGTTATTTAGGAGTCTGGAGTATAGAAAGTGATCACTAGTAACCTAAGATTAATAATATTGGGGAAAATTTAAGTTAGAAGAATCCTAGAAACATCCTGTGATCAAATGGCCAAATACAAACTTAGGCAATACGAAGCAGTCCAAGCTTACTCTTACCTTTTTTCTTCAAGAGCATCCTCCCTTTGATACCCTAACTTTCCCCAATTTTTGCTATTTTCTCCAATTTTTCCACTCCCAAATTTGTAAGTTTTTCTTCTCCTCTCAGTTGCCCTTAAGTGTGACTTACTTTCCTAATTTCATCATTTTCTAACCTATTATCAGGTTTCAATCTCTGTTTCAGTCCTAAGATTATCTAACTTTACAATTCTTCCACTTTGTTCATTTGCTTACTTTAAAAAAAAAAAATCAATCTTAGAATTAACATCAATTCCTAATCTTCCATTCTTGGTTTTACTTTTAATCTCCTCCCTGTAACTAAAAAGAAAAACAGTTCTCACTTCCACTTTAAGGTTAGTCTTCTAGAATCACTGCATGTACAACTCCAAAGTGAGGCAGACAGGAACCACTTGTGCAGGTTTCTTTGAAGCTCAAATCTTATTCTTTATCTTGACAAAAACACAAGCAAAAGAACGTTCAAAAATTTAAAGAATGTTGACTCTCCAAATATGTTCAAATAATTCTCATGATGTTTTATGTGAAGTTTCTCTTTTTGATTACCATGTTAAATCATGCAAAAAACAAGCATTTAAATGGCATAATTTGTTTATACGCCTTCAAAATATGAACAAGTATTCAACATCACAAATATCTATTGCTATTTCTATATGCTTTTCTTAATGATAAGTAGTCACTGGAAGTTGTGTTAATAAGTTAATGTCTTAAGAAGAAACATAACAGAGGGCTGGCAAGATGGTTGAATAGTAACAGCTCCAGTCTGTAGCTCCCAGTGAGACCAACAGAGAAGGTGAGTGATTTCTGCATTTCCAGCTGAGGCACCCGGTTCATCTCATTGAGACTGGTTAGACAGTGCATGCAGCCTATGGAGGGTGAGCAGAAGCAGAGTGGGGTGTTGCCTCACACAGGAAGCACAGGGATCAGGGAAGTCCCTCCCCTAGCCAAGGGAAGCCATGAGGGGCTGTGCCATGAAGAATGGTGCTATCAGGCCCAGGTACTATGCTTTTCCCATGGTATTCACAACTCATAGACCAGGAGATTCCCTTAGGTGCATACACCACCAGGACCCTGGCTTTCGAGCACAAAACTGGGCGGCCATTTGGGCAGACACCAAGCTAGCTGCAGAAATTGTTTTGTTTTTTGTTTTGTTTTGTTTTGTTTTGGTACCCCAGTGGCACCTGGAATGCCAGCAAGACAGAACCACTCACTCCCCTGGAAACGGGGCTGAAGCCAGAGAGCCAAGTGGTCTCATCATTGGGTCCCATCCCCATGGAGCCCAGCAAGCTAAGATCCACTGGCTTGAAATTCAACCTGCCAGCACAGCAGTCTGAAGTTGATCTGGGAGGCTTGAGCTTCGTGCAGGCGGGGAGAGGGTGTCCGCCATTACTGAGGCTTGAGTAGGCAGTTTTCCCCTCACAGTGTAAACAAAGCGGCCAGGAATTTGGAACTGAGCAAAGCCCACTGCAGTTCAGCAAAGCCAGAACATAAATGGAGCTGAAAAACACAGCATGAGAACTTCGTGAAGCATACACAAATATCAATAGCCAAATTGATCAAGTGGAAAAAAAGGATATCAGAGATTGAAGATCAACTTAATAAAATAAAGTGTGAACACAAGATTAGAGAAAAAAGAATGCAAAGGAATGAAAAAAGTCTCCAAGAAATACGGGACTATGTGAAAAGACCAAACCTATGCTTGATTGGTGTACCTGAAAGTGACGGGAAGAATGGAACTAAGTTGGAAAACTACTTCAGGATATTATCCAGGAGAACTTCCCCAACCTAACAAGGCAGGCCAACACTCAAATTCAGGAAATACAGAGAACACCACAAAGATACTCCTCAAGAAGAGCAACCCCAAGAGAGATATTGATCAGATTCACAAAAGTTGAAATGAAAGAAAAAATGTTAAGGGCAGTCACAGAGAAAGGTCAGGTTACTCACAAAGGGAAGACCATCAGAATAACAGCAGATTTTTCTGCAGAAACCTACAAACCAGAAGACAGTGGGGGCCAATATTCAACATTAAAAAAAAAAGAATTTTCAACCCAGAATATCATATCCAGCCAAACTAAGTTTCAGAAACAAAGGAGAAACAAAATTCTTTCCACACTTGCAAATGATAAGGGATTTTGTCACTACCAGTCCAGCCTTATGAGAGCTACTAAGGGAAGCACTGAATATGGAAAGGAAAAACTGGTGCCAGCCACTGCAAAAACATACTGAAATGTAAAGACCATCAACACGATGAAGAAACTGCATCAACTAATGTACAAAATAACCAACTAGCATCGTAACAACAGGATCAAATTTACATATGACAATGTTAATTTTAAACTTAAATGGGCTGAACGCCCCAATTAAAAGACACAGACTGGCAAATCGGATGAAAAGTCAAGACCTATTGGTGTGCTGTATTGAGGAGACCCATCTCATGTGCAAAGACACACATAGATTCAAAATAAAGGGATAGGAGAATATTTACCAAGCAAATAGAAAGCAAAATAAAAAGCAGGGGTTGCAATCCTAGTCACTGATAAAACTGACTTTAAGCCAACAAAGACTTATAGGACGAAGAAAAGCATTACATAATGGTAAAGGGATTAATGCAACAAGAAGAGTTAACTATCCTAAATATATGTGCACCCAAAACAGGAGCACCCAGGTTCATAAAGCAAGTTCTTAGAGACCTACAGAGAGATTTAGACTCCCACACAATAATACTGAGAGACTTTAACACCCCACTGTCAATGTTAGACAGATCAACGAGACAGAAAATTAACAAGGATACTCAGGACTTGAACTTAGCTCTGGACCAAGCAATCCTAATAGACATCTACAGAACTCTCCACCTCAAATCAACAGAATAAACATTCTTCTCAGCACCACATCGCACTTATTCTAAAATTGACCACTTAATTGGAAGTAAAACACTCCTCAGCAAATGCAAAAGGATGGAAATCATAACAGTCTCTCAGATCACAGTGCAATCAAATTAGAACTCAGGATTAAGAAACTCACTAAAAACCACACAATTACATGGAAACTGAACAACCTGCTCCTGAATGACTACTGGGTAAATAACAAAAATCAAGGCAGAAATAAAGATGTTCTTTGAAACCAATGAGAACAAAAACACAACGTACCAGAATCTCTGGGACACACTTAAAGCAGTGTATAGAGGGAAATTTATAGCCCTAAATGCCCACAAGAGAAAGCAGGATAGATCTAAAATTGATACCCTAACATCACAATTGAAAGAATTAGAAAAGCAAGAGCAAACAAATTCAAAAGGTAGCAGAAGACAAAAAGTAACTAAGATCAGGGCAGAACTGAAGGATACAGGGACACGAAAAACCCTTCAAAAAATAATTGAATTCAGGAGCTGACTTTTTGAAAAAATCAACAAAATAGACTGCTATCCAGACTAATAAAGAAGAAAAGAGAGAAGAATCAAATAGACACAATAAAAAACAATAAAGGGGATATCACCACTGATCCCACAGAAACACAAACTACCATTAGAAAATACTATAAACACCTCTACACAAATAAACTAGAAAATCTATAAGAAATGGATAAACTCCTGGACACATACACATTCCTAAGTCTAAACCAGGAAGAAGTCAAATCCTTGAATAGACCAATAACAAATTCTGAAAGTGAGACAGTAATTAATAGTCTACCAACCAAAAGAAGTCCAGAACCAGACAGATTCACAGCCGAATTCTACCAGAGGTACGAAGAGGAGCTGCTATCATTCCTTCTGAAACTATTCCAAACAACAGAAAAAGAAGGAATCCTCCCTAACTCATTTTATGACGCTGGCATCATCCTGATACCAAAATCTGGCAGAAACACAAGAAAAGAAAATTTCAGGCCAATATCCCTGATGAACATTGATACGAAAATCCTCAAAAAAATGCTGGCAAACCGAATCCAGCAGCACATCAAAAAGCTTATCCACACAATCAAGTTGGCTTCATCCCTAGGATGCAAGGCTGGTTCAACATATGCAAATCAATAAACGTATCCATCACATAAACAGAACCAAAGACAAAAACCAGATGATTATCTCAATATATGCAGAAAAGACCTTCAACAAAATTCAACACAACTTCATGCTAAAAACTCTCAATAAACTAGGCATTGATAGAATGTATCTCAAAATAATAAGAGCTATTTATGACAAACCCACAGCCAATATCATACTGAATGGGCAAAAGCTAGAAGCATTCCCTATGAAAACCAGCACAACACAAGGATACCCTCTCTCACTACTCCTATTTAACACAGTATTAGAAGTTCTGGCCAGGGTAATCAGGCAAGAGAAGAAATAAAGGGTATTCAAATAGGAAAAGAGGAAGTCAAATTGTCTCTGTTTGCCGATGATATGACCGTACATTTAGAAAACCCCACCGTTACAGCCCAAAATCTCCTTAAGCTGATGAGCAACTTCAACAAAGTGTCAGGATACAAAATCAATGTGCAAAAATCACAAGCATTCCTATACACCAATAATACAAACAGCCAAATCATGAAGGAACTCCCATTCACAATTGCTACAAAGAGAATAAAATACCTAGGAGTACAACTTACAAGGGATGTGACTCTTCAAGGACCTCTTCAAGGAGAACTACAAACCACTTCTCAAGAAAATAAGAGAGGACACAAACAAATGTAAAAACATTGCATGCTCATGGATAGGAAGAATCAATATTGTGAAAATGGCCATATTACCCAAAGTAATTTATAGATTC
>NW_012106119.1:512398-520633 GCF_000951045.1 Mandrillus leucophaeus | reverse complement strand
CATTACTGGGTATGTACCCAAAGGATTATAAATTATTCTACTATAAAGACACATGCACACGTATGTTTGTTGTGGCACTGTTCACAATAGCAAAGACTTGGAACCAACCAAAATGCTCATCAATGATAGACTGGGTAAAGAAAATGTGGCACACACACCATGGAATACTATGCAGCCATAAAGAAGGATGTGTTCATGTCCTTTGCAGGGACATGGATGAAGCTGAAAACCATCATTCTCAGCAAACTAATACAAGAACAGAAAACCAAACACCACATGTTCTCATTCATAAGTGGGAGTTGAACAATGAGAACACATGGACACAGGGAGGGGAACATCACACACTGGGGCCTGATGGGGGTTGGGGGGCTAGGGGGAGGGATAGCATTAGGAGAAATACCTAATGTAGATTATGGGTTGATGGGTGCAGCAAACCACGATGGCTTGTGTATACCTATGTAACAAACCTGCACATTCTGCACATGTACCCCAGGACTTAAAGTATAATAAAAATAAATTAAATAAATAAATAAATAATAAAAATTGATAAAATTTTTAAAAAAGGGACAAAGAAAACTTTTTTATTTTTCTATTTTTATTTTTTATTATTATACTTTAAGTTCTAGGGTACATGTGCACAACATGCAGGTTTGTTACATAGGTATACATGTGCCATGTTGGTGTGCTGCACCCGTTAACTCATCGTTTACATTGGGTATATCTCATAATGCTATCCCTCCCTCCTCCCCCCTCACCCCACCCACAACAGGCCCCGGTGTGTGACATTCTCCACCCTGTGTCCAGGTGTTCTCATTGTTCAATTCCCACCTATGAGTGAGAACATGTGGTGTTTGGTTTTCTGTCCTTGCGATAGTTTGCTCAGAATGATGGTTTCCAGCTTCATCCATGTCCCTACAAAGGACATGAACTCATCCTTTTTTATGGTTACATAGTATTCCATGGTGTATATGTGCCACATTTTAGGACAAAGAAAGTCTTTAAAATAGCCAGAGAAAAAGGGAAATTACCTTCAGAGAAGCAAAATTTAGTTGAATTGCTAGCTTTTTTAGCACAAGTACAGAGGCCAGAAGATGTGGAATGTTAATTTCCTTGAGCTGAAAATCACCATCAACAGAGAATTCTATACTCAGCAAACACTATCTTCAAGAATAAATGTAAAATCATAACGTTTTCAAGCAAGCAAACTTTGAGAAAATTTGTCATGAGAAGATTGACCCTAAATAAAAATATAAAGACTATTATTCAGACAAAAGGAAAATGACTATAAGACCTGAGATTCTGGAATCAATAAAGAGAAATAAACATTATAAATATGTAGATAAATCTGTATGGACATTGACTGTATAAAACTTGTAAAGTGTAAAGAAAACATAGTGTTAAAATACATAGTAACCTTAGCTTATAAAAGAGAGAAGTGGCAAATGGAGTAGCGCTCAAAGATTCCCATGTTGTTCAGGAGAACAGCCAAAGCACCAGTTACCGTTAGATTTGATAGGTCATTGTTGCATGTTGTAATTTCTAGAGTAACCACTATGAGTAGTCAATAAGCATGTGACTCCCAAAATGACAAAGGAGGAAAATAATAATTTTTAAAATAATCAATCTAAAGGAAGCCAAGGCAGCAGGAAGAAAAAAAGGAAACATAAAATACGTTGTAGCAAGTCATCTTGTTTGTTTGAGTGAATCAGAAAGGAGGCGGCGGCTGTGTTGGCGGCACATTTTGTCTTCAGTAAAAGAGGGTCTCTGGCCAAAATTTGGCTAGCGGCCCATTGGGATAAGAAGCTAACCAAAGCCCATGTGTTTGAGTGTAGTTTAGAGAGCAGCATGGAAAGTATCACCTCACCAAAGGTGAAAACGGCATTACGGATATCAGGACATCTCTTACTGGAAGTAGTTCGAATCTATCACAGGAAAGCTAAATACCTTCTTGCAGACTGTAATGAAGCATTCATTAAGATAAAGATGGCTTTTCTGTCAGGCATTGTTAACCTGCCTGAGGAAAATCGGGAAGCAGCTTATAATGCTATTACTTCACCTGAAGAATTTCATGACTTTAATCAGCCACTGCCTGACTTAGCTGACATTGATGCGGCCCAGCGGTTCAGCTTGAATCAGTGTAGAGTGGTAGAGAGAACCATGAGAGAAGAAATTGAGAGCATCAGTATTTCACAAGAAAATGAATTTGGCGATTTTGGAAAGGATGATTGTTAGATAATGAGCTAAGGCAGTGCTTTTGACAATGAGGACGCGTTAATAAGCACTACTGCATCTAACCTCCTATTAGAGTCTGAACAGAGCACCAGCAATCTGAATGAGAAAATTAACCGTTTAGAATATGAAGACCAATATAAGGATGATCATTTTGGAGAAGGAAATGATGGTGGAATATTAGATGACAAACTTACTAGTAATAATGATAGCAGTATCTTTGATGATCCCCCTGCCCTCTCTGAGGCACGGGTGATGTTGCTGTAGCAGCCTACGACGATATGGGTGAGGATAAGGTATCAATGGGTAGGCCTGATAGCTCTAATTTAGTGGATCCACTGAGCCAATGCCAACTGTGACTGATCAAACAACACCGGTTCCAAATGAGGAAGAAACATTTGCATTGGAACCTATTGATGTAACTATTAAAGAAACAAAAGCCGAGAGGAAGAGGAAGCTAATTGTTGACAGTGCCAAAGACTTGGATAGCAAGACAATCAGAGCCCAACTTAGTGATTATTCTGATACTGTTACTGCTTTGGATGTGGCACCACCCACCAAGAAACTGATGATGTGGAAAGAGACAGGAGGAGTAGAAAAACTGTTTTATTTGCCTGCTCAGCCTTTGTGGAATAATACACTACAGAAGCTTTTTACACGCTGTTTTACACTGCTTCTACCAGAAGACCTTAGAAAAAGGAGGAAAGGAGGAGAGGCAGATAATTTGGATGAGTTTCTCAAAGAATTTGAAAATCCAGAGGCTCCTGGAGAGGACCAGCAACAGCAGCATCAGCAGTGTGATGTTTTCAATGAGCCCATTTTGGAAGAGCCAAGCCACCTCCAGGAGTCAGTGATGGAGGCCAGCAGAACAAACCTGGATGAGTCAACTATGGCTCCACCACCACCTCAGGGAGTTAAGCGAAAAGCTGGACAAAGTGACCCAGAGCCTGTGATGCTTCCTCAGCAGGTGGAACAGATGGAAATACCACCTGTAGAACTTCACCCAGAAAAACCTACAAAATACGTCAGCGACTACCAGAGTTAGAACTTCTGCCAGAAAAAGAGATGGAGAAAGAGAAAGAAAAAGAAAATGATGGAGAGGAAGAGGATGAAGATGTTTCAGGTGATGATCAAGATCAGGAAGAAAGAAGATGGAACAAAAGGACTCAGCAGGTGCTTTGTGGTCTTCAGCAAGCTTTTGCCAAAACTGGAGCTGAATCTTTCAGTTTGCTTGAGTTATGTTGAAACACGAACAGAAAACAAGCTGTCACAAAGCTCTACAGCTTCTTGGTTCTTAAAAAGCAGCAAGCTATTGAGCTGACACAGGAAGAACCATACAGTGACATCAACGCAACACCCGGACCAAGGTTCCATATTATATGAGGAGTTAGAAGCATTATAGCTAGTGTTCATTTCACTAGTGCTGCAAATTGCCCCCATGTGTAGGCGACACAAAACCCTTTGAGAAAACTTAGATTTTTGTCTGTACAAAGTCGTTGCCTTTTTCTTTCTTCATCTTTTTTCCAGTATATTAAATTTGTCAATTTCATCTTTGAGGGAAACTGATTAGATGAGTTGTGTTTGTGTTCTAATGGAGAAAACAGCACCCCAGGGACTCAGAAGATTATTTTAACAGTTCAGAACAGATGTGTGCAATATTGGTGCCTGTAATAATGTTGAGTAGCAGTCAAAAGTCAGGATTTTATCTTAGTTGTTTATTACTGCATTAAGAAGGAAAACCTGTCTAGGAAAATGCCTGACAGTTTAATTTATAACTATGGTATAAGTCTTTGACAAGAAAAAAAAAGCCTTTCCATCAGTAACACTGGCAATCTTCTTGTTTACCATTCTCCTTAGGGATGGCATCTGAAACAACAAAGGTCGCCCTCTTGAGATTCGTTTTAAGTGTAATTATGGAATTACACTTAGGAGTACATGAAACTGTGTTGTGACTGATGCGCTTCAGCTACGAAAGATAGGACTGACTTGGTTTAAAGTGTTCTATTTTGTGAATCATTCCATTTGAGTCTTTCTGATGAACTTGGCTATCCTGAAATCTGTTATTTTAGTGAGGCTCCAAAATGAGCAGAAATAGGCTTCATTACAGTAGAGTGACTATTAAAAAATATAACTTTCTAGGAGCTCTAAATCAAACTTTAAAAAGATGTTTGGACATATTTGAGTATTCACATCATGAAAATAGAAATTGCCCTGCCTACTGTTAGAACAGACTGATGGGAAATTATACTTAACCTTTAAACAGACAATGCTGTAAAAGCTAATGGTTTCTCTGATATTTATTATAAGTTTTAGTACTGATCTCCTTTTCCAGTGCTGCACACTCCTGTGTTTGGAACTTTAATAACTTTGCAACAAAATCCTATATCCAGTTTACTATAATTTAATTAAAGAAAAACACATCCAAATAAAGGCTTTATTATGTTTTATTATTATTATACTTCAAGTTCTGGGGTACATGTGCAGAATATGGAGATTTGTTACATAGGTATTCATGTGTAAAGGCTTTATTATTAACAGAGCAGATAGCATCAGAAATCATGTGACTATTATGATTATCAGAATATGTCTTAACTTTTAGGGCAAAATTAACACTGAAAGTTCTAGCTTAAGTGTTGACACCTTTGTGGGAAAAAAGAAATCACTTTTGAAACTCAGACTTCAATAGTTTAAAATTATTGAAGACCATAATTTAAAACTATGTGAAATGTTTTAAATTTGTGAACTCCTAATTACTATCTTAATGATTTGTTTTCTTGAGAGTGATAATTGTATAAGATGCTATTGCAGCTTTATTTTCAATATGACACGCCTTTAAACCATGGAGTTTTCCCTGTGTGTAAATAGACATTGCAGATAATTAAATGTTTGATTTTAGAAAGGTCATTAGTTTCTTGTTACACATTTTGTTAGTACGGTTTTCGTTGCTTATCGGATTTCATTTTGTTCTTGAAAATAGTTGATGCTATGTCACATATAACTTTTCTAATAAAAGTTGTGTTATAAGCTGTAAAAAAAATAGGTTGGAGCAGAGGAAATGGAAACCACCTAGTAAGATGATAGATTTAGAACCATATATATGTTGAATTGTCACAAATGTACATGGATTAAATTTTTGACCTAAAAGGTGATTGTCATATTGGATTTTTTAAAATTTAACTATATGCTACTTACAAGAAGCACATGTGGAATATAAAGATAAAAATGGTCAAAAATAAAAGATGGAAAAAAGAAGTGTTTTATAGCACTAACATAATGAAAGTTACTATATCTATTTTAATATCAAGAGAAAAATTAAAGCCAAAGGTATTACTAAATTTAAAGAAAGTGACTCCACAATGATAAAAAAATTAATTTGCCATGTACAAGTAATAATTATAACATCGTATATACCTCATCATGGCTTCAGTATACAGGTATCTCTTTTTATAGGAAGCTTTAATATCCAAATATTTGCTACATTAACTTTAAAAAATTGTTATGCCATATTTCTATTCAAGGGGGAAAAATATGTTAGAATCTACATATGCATCACAGTAACAACTATTCAAGTTGCTCGTGAGTCCTGGTGAGAAGACATTCAGTACTACCAGCTTCTCAATCCTTTCCCCAATTGCTTATCCCTTTATAGGCTCCTACTACCAGATACTTCTGAGTATCAATCAATATAGGCTCAATTTGGATAATGGGTTTCTTCTTTATATTATGATATTTTCAGTGCAATGAAAAAGAATAACATAATTTGTATCATATATCACACAACTTTTGCATATAGTCATGCCCACTAATAAGTTTAATATGTACCAAATAATTAGGTAATTTGTTTTAAAGTATGTTATATTATGCAGAAATCCTTTGTGGATATATATTAATGACCGTTTGAGTAGTTGTTTAGAAAATTTGATGAGGTTTTTATATAAAATAAAAATAAACTCTCATTATTATTGCCATTTAAAATGATGAATTACAGGCTCTAGTTATCTCAAACTTTGCTAACCATCATATTTTCAGGAATAGATTAGATTTGGGTAACAAGAGATGCTTGCAAGCAAAGAAAGATTTGACAAAACTTAAATGAGAAATAGACAAATTCCCAATCAGTGAGAGATCTTAACACCTATTTCTCAGAAATAAAACAAGTAAACCAATAATATAGGATATAGCAGTATCAAACACCATGCTTGCCAAACTTGATCGAATCAACATATATAAAATGCCAAACTCCTAACTGCAGAATAAAATTTATTTCCAGGACACATTAAACATTTACAAAAGTTAATTTTTTCCTGAGTCATAAAATGGTTTTAATATGTTTCAAAGACATGAAATCATTTTGAAAACTAGGAAAATATAAGCTGTACTGTACAGAAATGCAAACTTAGGAGATAAAAAATATAATGAGTATAAGGAATGGATTACAATAGAAGTCAGGAAAGTGGCTACCTTTAAAAAAGAGAAAGGATGGCTGGGCACAGTGGCTTATGCCTGTAATCCAAGCACTTTAGGAGGCGAGGCAGGAAGATCACGAGGTCAGGACATCAAGACTAACCTGGCTAACATGGTGAAACCCCGTCTCTACTAAATATACAAAAAATTAGCCGGACGTGGTGGCGGGCGCCTGTAGTCGCAGCTACTCGGGAGGCTGAGGCAGGAGAATGGCTTGAAGCCGGGAGGCAGAGCTTGCAGTGAGCTGAGATGGCGCCACTACACTCCAGCCTGGGCGACAGAGCGAGACTCCGGCTCAAAAAAAAAAAAGAGAGAGAGAGAAAGGATTTGAATTAGGAAAAGCTTCTAGGCAACAGGCTTCTAGGATTCTGACAATATTTTGTATTTGATATGAGTGGTGATATTTGCTTGAAATAATTCTTCATAAATGTTATTAAAAATATACTAGCATGAACCATAAAATACCATAGATGGCTTGGTATGACGTTTATAGTACAGACCCTCAGTGAAGTTTCTGGCATCTAATTAAGGTAAGTTACTAAACATCTAATTAAGGTATCTAATTAAGGTAAGTTGCTAAACCTGTACCAACCTACCACCAATAAAAAGACATGACATTTATTGGGCCACTGTGGATTTGGAAAAAAACATACACCTCATTTGTGTGTGCTATCCTGGTCCGTATACCAATTGGCATTAAATCCTTCAAGCTTTGAGAGGGACCAAGCATAAGAGAAGGATCTCCAGCTTATTCAGGATGCAGAGCATGTAATTCTGCCACTGGGCACTTATGACCAAGCAGATCCTATATTGTCGAAGTGACTGTGGCAAATCAAGAGGTTGAATTGAGATTGTCAAGCCTCTTTAAAAGAACCACATCTGTGGGCCCTTTGGCTTGGAGTAAGGTCATGCCCTCTTTAACAAGCAACTAGTTTCTTCTTAAAAAATAGTTATTGATCTAATATAGGGCCCTAGTAGAGACAGAATACCTGACCATGTGTAATAGTTCGTATTTACACTGCTATAAAGAACTACCTGAGACAGCATAATCTATGAGGAAAAGGGGTTTAATTGACGCACAGTACCGGAGGCTGGAGGAAGTATGATAAGAGGCCTGAGGAAACTTACAATCATGGTGGAAGGCAAAGGGAAAGCAAGTATGTCTTACCATGGTGGTAGGGGAGAGACAGAGAGAAAGAGAGAGAGAGAGAGAGAGAGAGAGAGAGAGAGAGAGAGAAGGGGGGAAGAGCTACACACTTATCAAACAACCAGATCTTGTGAGAACTCTATCTCGAGAACAGCAAGGGGGAGGTCTGCTCCCACGATTCAATCACCTCCCACCAGGCTCCTCCTCTGACATGTGGGGATTACAGTTTGAGATGAGATTTCAGTGGGGACACCGGGCCAAACCATATAATTCCACCCCTGGTCCCTCCCAAATCTCATGTCCTTTTCACATTTCAAAACCAATTGCCAACAGGTCAGAATTAATTCTTGCAAGCCAATTGCCAACAGTTCCCCAAAGTCTTAATTCATCCCAGT
>NW_012106119.1:509306-512264 GCF_000951045.1 Mandrillus leucophaeus | reverse complement strand
AATTTGTTACAGCGGCCTCAGAAAACTGACATACTGATCCTTACACCACTCTATTGATTTCCCCTATGCCTTCTACATGCATTTCATATTCTCTATGGAGTTTCTTTTTCTTTTTCTTTTTCTTTTTTTTTTTTTTTGAGACAGGATTTAGCTCTGTCACCCAGGCTGGAGTGCACTGGCACAATCTCAACTCACTGCAACCTCCACCTCACAGGCTCAAGCAATTCTCTTGCCTCAGCCTTCCAAGTAGCTGGGACTACACGCACATGCCACCGCGCATGGCTAATTTTTGTATTGTTCATACAGAAAGTGTTTTGCCATGTTGCCCAGGCTGGTCTCAAACTCCTGAGCTCAGGTGATTTGCCCACCTTGGCCTCCCAAAGTTCTGGAATTACAGGCTTGAGCTACCACACCCAGCTTCATTAAATCTTAAAGCTCCAAAATAATCTATTTTGATTCCATGTGTCACATCCAGGGTACACTGATGCAAGAAGTGGGCTACCAAGGCCTTGGGCAGTTCAGCCCCTATGGCTTTGCAGGGTACAGTACCTGCAGCTGCTTTCACACGCTGGCATTGAGTCCCTACAGCTTTTCCAGGTGCATGGTGCAAACTGTCAGTGGATACAGATCTTGGGTCTGGAGGATGATGGCCCTCTTCCCACAGCTCCATCAGGCAGTGCCCCAGTGGGGACTCTTTGTGGGGTCTCCAACCCCACATGTCCTCTCTGCATTGCCCTAGTAGAGATTGTCTTCAAAAGGGCTCCACCCCTGGAGCAGACTTCTGCCTGCACATCCAGGTGTTTCCATTCATCCTGTGAAATCTAGACAGAGGCTCCCAAAGTTCAACTCTTGTCTTTGGTGCACCCACAGGCCCAGCAATACGTGGAAGCCACCAAGGCTTTGGACTTGCACCCTCCAAAGCAATGGCCTGGGCTGTGCTTTGACCTTTTAGCCATAGCTAGAGATGGAGCAGCTGGGACGAAGGGACCATGTCCCAGGGCTGCACAGAGCAGCAGAGCCCTGGACCCAGCCTGTGAAACCACTTTTCCCTCCTAGGACTCCAAGTCTGTGATGGGAGGGGCTACTGAGAACATTTCTGAAATGACCTGAAGACATTTTCCTCATTAGCATTTGGCTCCAGTTTCTCTTTGCTTATGCAAATTTCTGCAGCAGGCTTGACTTTCTCTCCAGAAAATGGGTCTTTCTTTTCTACTACATGGCTGGGCTACAGAGTTTCCAAGCTTTTGTGCTCTGCTTTCCTCTTAAAGACAAGTTGCAGTTTCAGATAATCTCTGTTCACACATATGAGCCTACAGTTTTAGAAACAGCCAGGTCACATCTCAAATGCTTTGCTGTTTAGAAATTTCTTCTGCCAGATACCTTAAATCATCTCTCTCAAGTTCAGAGTTCCATATATCTCTAGGGCAGAGATAAAATGCTACCAGTCTCTTCGCTAAAGCATAGCAAGGGTGACCTTTACTCCAGTACCCAACAAGTTCCTCATCTCCATCTGGGAGCACCTCAGCCTGGACTTTATTGTCCATATCACTATCAGCACTTTGGTCAAAACCATTTGACAAGTCTCTTAGAAGTTCCGAGCTTTCCCACATCTTCCTGTCTTCTTCTGAGCCCTCCAAGCTGTTCCAACCTCTGCCCATTACCCAGTTTCAAAGTCACTTCCACATTTTCATGTGGAATTTCATGTGGGGTATCTTTATAGCAGTGCTCCACTCTCCTGGTACCAATTTTCTGTAGTAGTCCATTTTTACACTGCTATAAAGAACTACCTGAGAATGGGTAATTTATGAAGAAAGGTGGTTCAACTCACAGTTCTGCAGACTGAAGGAAACATGACTGGGAGGCCTTGAGAAGCTTACAATCATGGTGAAAGGCAAAGGGAAAGCAAATACATCTTACCATGATGGCAGGAGAGAGCAAGAGAAGGAAGAAGAGCTACACACTTATCAAACAACCAGATCTTGTGAGAACTTTATCATAAGAACAGAAAGGGGGAGGTCTGCCCCCAGGAATCAATCACTTCCCTTGAGGCCCCTCCTCTGACACATGGGGATTACAGTTCAAGATAAGATTTGGGTGGGGACACAGAGCCAAACCATATCACCACTTATAAAGACCTTCATCAACTGTGTTAGCTGATATATCATGGGAAATATTGGAGCATTTTAAATAGGATTAGACATAAATTGGTTTCAAAACACAGTGATTCACAATCTCTATATGCTTATCCTGCCATAATGTTATTTCTCCCTAAATCCTGCCCTGTGACCTCCTAGGGAGTTCTCTATGACTAGTTATCTCAGAAGGAAAGAAAGTTTTGTTTTCAGATGGTTATGCTCATTATTTGGCACTTACTAAAGATAGACTGCTGGAAGTTATAGCTCTACTCAGAACTAGCTCAGAAAGTCTGTGAAAAATGGAAACCTTCTCACTGGGAGTAACTTCAAACTGTACATCTGATGGTTCACTTTGCCTAGAAGGAAAGATGGTTTGAGATAAGGTTCTGTATCAATTCACAGTTAGTGCCTGATGGTTTGGCTGAGTGCTCAGGGGCTTTGAAAGAATAAGGTTGCAGAATTAATATCAAGGAGGTTTGGGTAGGAAGTATGAGGTTATGCCTCTCAGAATAGACTCAGAGTATGAAGGATACTTGTTAATCCATGTGAATATTCTCCACTGAGGAGGAGGTTTGTTCATTGCATTTTTTGTTTTCCTGTTACATAATAAACCCGAATGAAAGCAGTCCTAAATAAGCCTAAGCAGTTATCCTCACCGATTTGCTAACACAGTTTAGCTTTTCTTGTCTGGATTAATTCAAGGCCACAAAGAAAATATAATAAACTCTTAAAAGTATTATAGAATGCATATGCTGCATTCTTTAAACAAAATGTAGTAAGAAATTTTCAATATAGAAGCCAAAAACTGATCTATTCTCATAAA
>NW_012106119.1:504531-506871 GCF_000951045.1 Mandrillus leucophaeus | reverse complement strand
GTATCTTTATAGCAGTGCTCCACTCTCCTGGTACCAATTTTCTGTAGTAGTCCATTTTTACACTGCTATAAAGAACTACCTGAGAATGGGTAATTTATGAAGAAAGGTGGTTCAACTCACAGTTCTGCAGACTGAAGGAAACATGACTGGGAGGCCTTGAGAAGCTTACAATCATGGTGAAAGGCAAAGGGAAAGCAAATACATCTTACCATGATGGCAGGAGAGAGCAAGAGAAGGAAGAAGAGCTACACACTTATCAAACAACCAGATCTTGTGAGAACTTTATCATAAGAACAGAAAGGGGGAGGTCTGCCCCCAGGAATCAATCACTTCCCTTGAGGCCCCTCCTCTGACACATGGGGATTACAGTTCAAGATAAGATTTGGGTGGGGACACAGAGCCAAACCATATCACCACTTATAAAGACCTTCATCAACTGTGTTAGCTGATATATCATGGGAAATATTGGAGCATTTTAAATAGGATTAGACATAAATTGGTTTCAAAACACAGTGATTCACAATCTCTATATGCTTATCCTGCCATAATGTTATTTCTCCCTAAATCCTGCCCTGTGACCTCCTAGGGAGTTCTCTATGACTAGTTATCTCAGAAGGAAAGAAAGTTTTGTTTTCAGATGGTTATGCTCATTATTTGGCACTTACTAAAGATAGACTGCTGGAAGTTATAGCTCTACTCAGAACTAGCTCAGAAAGTCTGTGAAAAATGGAAACCTTCTCACTGGGAGTAACTTCAAACTGTACATCTGATGGTTCACTTTGCCTAGAAGGAAAGATGGTTTGAGATAAGGTTCTGTATCAATTCACAGTTAGTGCCTGATGGTTTGGCTGAGTGCTCAGGGGCTTTGAAAGAATAAGGTTGCAGAATTAATATCAAGGAGGTTTGGGTAGGAAGTATGAGGTTATGCCTCTCAGAATAGACTCAGAGTATGAAGGATACTTGTTAATCCATGTGAATATTCTCCACTGAGGAGGAGGTTTGTTCATTGCATTTTTTGTTTTCCTGTTACATAATAAACCCAAATGAAAGCAGTCCTAAATAAGCCTAAGCAGTTATCCTCACCGATTTGCTAACACAGTTTAGCTTTTCTTGTCTGGATTAATTCAAGGCCACAAAGAAAATATAATAAACTCTTAAAAGTATTATAGAATGCATATGCTGCATTCTTTAAACAAAATGTAGTAAGAAATTTTCAATATAGAAGCCAAAAACTGATCTATTCTCATAAAGATTTTAAAACACTGTACTAAATAACTCCTAGACTAAGAAAAAGTTGTTCCCACAATTATCACTATGTAAAAATGAGAAATAATAAGATCATTAAATTTTGAAAGCTGTTGGGTTAAAATAATACGCAAAGTAAAAATGTAGCCTTTAATGTTTTATTTGTGAAAAAAGACTGAAGATCAATGAATTCCTTTATATTAATTTAGTTTAAGAAGCTAGATAAACAAAATTAAAATAAATCCAAAGAAAGAAGAATCAATTAATAACAAAAACAGCAATTAATTAAATAGAAAAAAGTACATATAATCAGAAGAGCTGAGTCTCTTTTTTAAAGCACATTTAATGTAACTTTGACAAGCTTGATCAAGTTAAAAGAAGAAAGATACATGCAAAATTAATTAAAACTAAAAATGCTACACATTCTTCAGATGCAAGGGTAGATTAAAGTTATATACATACACTATTCACAGATTAAATCGACAAATTAAAAATTAATATGAAATATATGATTGTCTAAAAAATACTATATTAACTGGGAAGAGTTAGAAATCCTAAGTCTCAAAATCATAGAAGAAAAGAAAAATATGGTCAAAGAAGTAGTCTTAAATAGGGAGCAAGTCCAGAGAATTTTACAGATAAATTTAACTACTTCTAAGAAATATACACTTACATTACAGACAAATTTAACCACATTATTCAGAGAATAGAAGATGAAAAGCACTCTGACTCATTCTATGAAGCTAGCATAAAGTGATTCCAAACTAGGATAGCACCAAAAGGAAAAATATGGGCCATCTCACTTAAGGATAATGATGTTAAGGCCTAATATAACAACATATTTAAAGAATGCTGTAGCACAACCATACCAGATCTAGTCAATCAGCACTCACACCCATTCCCACCTCCTTTGTTGTGCCTGCCAGTGCTTCAAAGTCTGGAAAGCTATGAACAACATTTTTTAGACTTTCTTTCAATTATGTTATTGATGTAAATGTGGAACCTATTAAATTCAATAGCATGAGATGTGGGAAGTAAAAACAAAGCAGGGGCTAATTTCTTGCTGGTGTTTCTGCTGATGAACAAGATCACAGA
>NW_012106119.1:496372-503496 GCF_000951045.1 Mandrillus leucophaeus | reverse complement strand
TTTTTTGTGTTCTAATTAATTTGTGATAGATATTCATATATGCTTGGCATTAATACTGTGTCAGTTATAAGTGTTTAAAATATCTTCCTCCAGTCATTTTTATTTTAATTTTCTTTATGGTGTTTTAATGAACAGAAGTCCATAATTTTAGTGTAGGAGATATTTTAATTAATTTATTTTTCACTACACTTTTTTTTCGTATCTTTTAAAATAAATTTTGCTGTGATAGCCTCCAAGATGGCTTTTGGTGATTATCACATTCTGTTATTCATGCCTTTGGGTATTCCCCTTCCTTATTATATCAGATCTGTTTTATGTGACCAATGGGGTAGAGCAGAAGGTATGGTGCATAACTGCTGAGTGTAGTTCATTAAAGACATTACTACTTTTACTTGTTCTTTTGGATCACTTGTTCCAATAGCAGCTGGCCACCATATTGTAAGGAGATTCAGTTAGCCCTATGGATAGTTCCACATGGTCAGAAACTGAGGCCTCCTAGCAATAACCAACACCAAGTTCCCAGCCATGAGAGTGAACCATCTAGAAAACAGGTCTTTCAACTCTTGTCAGGCCTTCAGATGATTGTACTTCCAACTACCATCTTGACCAAAAAGATTTCTTTATGGTATATTGAGGAAGAAAAGTCATAATTTGCAAAAGATGCGTCCTTATAAATCTTCCAACAAACAAAATAGTACAGTCTCTGAAACAATAAATGTTTGTGTAATGAAGTGTGAAGAAAGAAAAAAATGAATAACAAGTGAAAGAATGGAACAAAGAGAGGAAGGGTGCATTCTATCATTAGTGGAAAGGAGGAAACTAGAAGATTGATTAAAGGGAAACAGGTATCTTTCCATTTCTATGAACCTCTATAACATAAGGGTTATGTGTAAATTACAGAATGAAATTATCATTTCAGAATAGGTTTCAATTTTAAAGACATCACTGAAAAAAGTTCTACTCATAGGTAAATCTTATTCATCTCACATATTGAATTCCTGCTAGTTTCACAGAAAACATCATTCCAGCCCCATCCTGTAGGTTTCCAGAAGACTATTGAAGCACATTTCTCTACTGAATGACTGGGCTCATTTGGGTGCCAAAATCTAAACAAAAAAAAAAGGTAGGTAGACATCTTCAATGAATGCATGGTGAATGATTAGAAAGTATAAACGTTTGGAGTGAACAGAGTGGGATTTAGGAAGAGAGAACATTCCAATGATTGTTCCTCCTTCCCATACTGCCCTCCTCAGATCCTTAAGTATGGACACATACTTTTACACTTGCTCCTTTAACATTCTTCTGGCAAAATTTTATGAGATGGTTTATTCTTAGATCTTTCCGCTGCAATCATCTTCCTCTTTACAGAGCCTTTATCCTGGCTGGGGTTATTAAATAATTTCTTTCTTACTGACATGACATAAAGAGGCTATCTCCTTACATCTGTATATTCTTATCATCTTCCTAAGCTTCTTTATTCTCATGGATCTGCCTTAAGTGAATGTTAGGATGCCTGAGTCTGGATGTAAAAGTTACCCTGCCTCCAGGGAATACATTCTGGGTAAAGAGTGGGAGGTTGGACATAACTTTTGGAATTACAAGACCTGTTTTTGATACTCACTCATTTTGATCTTGGGCAAGTAATTCAATCTCCTCAAGTATTAGATTCCTCATCTTTAAAAATAGGAATTATAATAAGGTCCCTAACTAACCCACGAGATTGTGAAAAAAATCAAATAAGATAATGTATAACTGAATTCTTTTTTAAAGCCACAAGTAAATAGTATTATTATGTAATTTTTCTACTAAAATTGTACATAGTTCTGACCCAGATATTTTAAGTTTTATTAATTAGAGATCAGTTTAAGTGTCTACTTGTGTTTAGAAACAGCAAAATATAATAGTTTAGAGCACCATCTCTAGAGTCAGATAGACAAGGAGTTGACATCCAGTTTCTCATCTTATTAGTTGATTGATTTGGGGCAAGTTATTTAATTTTTCATCTGTAAAATTAGTTCAGAAAAAGAGATGTTTTCATGAAGTTTAAGTGAGATAATGCATCTCCTTAGTAACGCTTAATAATTGTTAGATCCTATTATCATAATTATCAATATTAACATTATTAGTCACTCCTAACAAAATTTCCCTAGATTTTCTATGTAAACAAGGCCCCAGATCTGCACTCACCTGACATTTTTCTTTAAAGGTGTCTTATCAATCCATTGCCAATTATTATTATCTTGTGGGTCTGAAAGCCCCAGAAAATAAGAAAATGACTCATTCAGCTGCTGGACAATGAAATTCTGCATGAAGGAAAAAAAAAAGGAGTCAGACTTTGGTATTTCCAGATTGAACAAAGTAAAGTTTCCTTATAGCCTTCAGAGCTATTCTATAGAAGAAAATACAAGGTGCAAGGATCTGTCACATGATGGTCTACTGACCAGCAGTACAGGCCAAAAGTACCAACATCATTACAGGGAAGAAACAGTCCTAACACAGGAATTCCTGTCTCAGAATTTCATTCTTTTACTTACCAAGAAACAGAATTGTCTTTAAATATACATAAATTTATTTTTGTGTTTTCAATCTTTTTTTTATTTTATATGTTCAGATGGTGTAATGGCTAATTCTATGTGTCAACCTGACTGGGCCAAGGGGTGACCAGATGAGAGTAAGGGTGTTTTCAGATGAGACTAGCATGTGAATTGGTAAGCTCAGTAGTAGACTGCCCCCACCCCAGTGTGGGTATGCATCAGCCAATCTGTTGAGGGCCTGAATAGAAAAAAAAGGCAGAGGAAGGAGGAATTCGTCCATTTTTTTGTTTCTTCCTGGCTGCCTGCTGCTTGACCTGAGACATCGATCTTCTACTATCCTTGGACTAGATTTACACCATTGGTTCCCCTGGATTTCAGGCCTTTGAACTCAAACTGGACCTACACCACCGGCTTTTCTGAGTCTCCTACTTCCAGATGGCAGACTGCAGGACTTCTTAGCCTACATAATCATGTGAGCCAATTTTTTCATAAAAATCTCTTCGTATACACAGATGTGTGTATATATATAGAGAGAGAGAAAGTTTTTCTGGAGCACATTGACTGCTAAGATGTGTTCCATATTAATTTCCTATTGTTTTTCAGTGAAATTGCATTGGGGTTCTTAAAATTCAAATTTGTTTCTCTACTCTCCTGAGTACTTTTTCCCTGGAAAGTAGCAAATTACTAACCATCATTCTCAGCAAACTATCACAAGGGCAGAAAATCAAACACCACATGTTCTCACTCATAGGTGGGAATTGAACAATGAGAACACTTGGACACAGGGTGGGGAACATCACACACTGGGGCCTGTTGGGGGGTTGGGGGCTGGGGGAGGGATAGCATTAGGAGAAATACCTGATATAGATGACGAGTTAATGGGTGCAGCAAACCAACATGGCATGTGTATACCTATGTAACAAACCTGCATGTTGTGCACATGTACCCTAGAACTTAAAGTATAATTTAAAAAAAAAAGAAAGTGAGTAGCAAATTACTTGGAAAAGTTAAACATAATAGAGAGCTTACTAGGTTTTAACTATAGTTGATTTATTTATTTCATAAAAAATAATTATTCTCATCTTTTCAATTGAGCTTCTAAAATACCTTTAGCTATGTCCAGATTGTTTTCCTATAAGTAATTTTATCGAGGCAAATGGAAATTAATTTTGAATTGAACCTGAAGGCTTAATGAGTATTTGTTGTGTATTGCCCTGAGGCTTCCTGACATAACCTAATATTCCAGGGTGGGGAGTAGTGCTTCTCAGTCAAAAATGTTAGGAAAGTTTTCCTGGTATTAATTTGTATTTTTAAAAATACCAGCTCCAAAGAACAAAGCCAGACACATCACATTACCCAACTTCAAACTATACTATAAGGCTACAGTAACCAAAACATTAGAGTACTGCTACACATATAGACACATAGACCAATGGGACAAAATAGAGAACCTAGAAATCAAGCCAAACACCTGTAGCCATCTGATCTTTGACAAAGTTGACAATAGAAAGCAATAGAGAAAGGACTCCCTATTCAATAAATGGTGCTGGATAGCTGGGTAATCATATGCAGAATAATAAATCTGAACCCCCTACCTTTTACCATAGACAAAAATTAACTCAAAATGAATTAAAAGTTTAAGTATATGACCTCAAATATAAGAATCCAAGAACAAACTCTAGGAACCACCATCCTGGACATCAGCCTTGGGAAAGAATTTATGACTAAATCCTCAAAAGCAATTGCAATGAAAACAAAAATTCTCAAGTGGGACCTAATTAAACTAAAGTGCTTCTTAGTAAAAGAAACTATCAATGGAGCAAACAGGCAACCCACAAAATATGAGAAATATTCACAAATTACACATCCAACAAAGGTCTAATATCCAGAATCTATGAGGAACTTAAATAACTGAACAAACAAGAAACAAACAACACCATTAAAAAATGGGCAAAAGACATAAATAGACACTTCTCAAAAGAAGACATATAAGCAGCCAACAAACATCTGGAAAAATGCACATCTCTAATAATGAGGGAAATGCAAACAAAAAGCACAACGAGATACCATTTCACAGCAGTCAGAATGGCTATCACTTAAAAGTCAAAAACAGCAGATGCTGGAGAGGCTGTAGAGAAAAGAGAACACTTATATACAATGCTGGTGGGAATGTAAATTAGTTCAGCCTCCATGGAAAGCAATTTGAAGATATCTCAAAAAACATAAAACAGAAGTACCATTCAACCCAGAAATCCCATAACTGTGTATATATCCAGCAGAAAATAAATCATCTCACCAAAAAAAGTATGTACTCTTATGTTCATTGCAATAGTATTTCCAACAGTAAAAACATGGAATCGACCTAGGTGCCCATCAATGGTGAACTGGATAAAGAAAATATAATACATATACACCATGGAATACTATATAGTCATTAAAATGATTTAAATCATGCCCTCTGCAGCAACATCAATGCAGCTGGAGGCCATTATCCTAAGTGAATTAACACAGGAACAGAAAACCAAATACCACATGTTTTCACTTATAAGAAGTAGGAGCTAAAAATTGAGTACTCACGGATATAAACATAGCAAAAATAGACACTGGGGACTAGTAGAGGAGGAAGGGAGGAGGAATGGAGTGGGGCAGTGGTTGAAATACTAACTATTGGATACTATGCTTAGTACCTGGGTAACAGGATCAATTGTACCCCAAACCTCAGCATTGTGCAATATACCCATATAACAAACACGAACATCTAAGCTAGAAGTTGAAGTTTTTTTTAAAGTACATGCTCCACTGATATCAGTAAGATGGCAGAATAGAAAGTCCCACGCCCTAGTTCCCCCATGAAGACACTGACTTAACAATATATGAATCAAATTGCCTTTGTGAACTTCAGACAAATAGTTAAAAGATTGCAGCCCCACTGGTAAGACCAAAGCTGAGAAAACTGGCATTGAAGCAGGTAAGAAAGTTTGCTGCATTTACTTGCCATAGTCCTTCCTCATACTGGCACACAAAGCAATAGAGAAAAAACTCCCATCTCTAAGCATCTCTCTTGGAAGGGAAAGAGGAGAGTGAAACCTGCATCAACTTTCTGGCTTTCCAGGGGACTGCCTTAGGGACTGGCTTCTGTTACACCTAATTCAGACTGCTAATGGGAAACACAACATATCTGGGAGACTTGGTGGCTGCTGAGAACAGAAGCAAGCATGGCAGCTTATTACTAGAGAGACTGGTACTGCATATAGACACTAGGTAAAACAAGGGAATACGAGCTCCTAAAAATGAAACCCGTGTAAATTACTTTATCTGGAAAAGTAAACACACAGGTCCAGAGAAGATGCATCACCAGAAAAAGTTTGAGAGACTCCTAGAATCTATGCCCAGCTAATTGGTGAAGGTCTGTATGAAGCCAGACAAGGAACACTAGAATAGGTGTTTTTTTAATGCCCAAATGTAAACAAAAGATCTCAAGACATACAATGAAACAAAAAAACAAGGCTAAATTAAAGGAACAAAATAAATTGATTTATGAATAACCTGACAAAGACTTCAAAGTTATGATCTTAAAAATCTCAATGAGTTAAAAGACAACACAGGCGCAGTACTAAACAAAATCTGGAAAATCATGCACAAACAAAATGAGAATATCAACAGATAGGATCTATTGAATTTTAAAAATATATATACTGGAACTGAAGAATCCAATAAACGAACTGAAAATTTCACTAGAGAGGTTCGGCAGAAGACTTGATCAAGCAGAAGAAACAATTGGTGAACTTGAGGACAAGTCATTTGAAATTTTCAAGTCATAGGAGCAAAAAGAAAAACGAATGAAGAAAAGTGGAGAGGGCCTAATAACTTGTGGAAACCATGAAGTGGACCAATATAGGTGTTATGGGAGTCATAGTAGGAGAATAAAGAAAAAAGGGGGAAGAAAATCTATTTGAAGAAATCATCACCAAAAACTTCCCAAATTTCATGAGAGAAATGGACATAGAAGTTCAAGAAGCTCAATTACAACCAGAACAAATCCAAAGAGACTCATACTAATACGCATTTAATCAAACTGTCAAAAGCCACAGAGAAGGAATGTTAAAAGCAGCAAGAGAAAAGTGCTCTCATGTACAACCAAGCTCCCATAACTGTCAGCAGATTTCTCAGTGAAACCTTGCAGGACAGAAGGGATTGTTATGATACATTCAAAATACTGAAAAAAATAAAAACAGCCAACTAAGAAAATTGTATCTGGGAAAGCTATCATTCAAAAGTGAAGAAGAGGCTGGGTGCCGTGACTCACATCTGTAATCTCAGCACTTTAAGAAGCTGAGGCAGGTGAATCACTTGAGGCCAGGGGTTGAAGACCAGCCTGGCCAATATGGTAAAACCTCATCTCTACTAAAAATGAAAAAATTAGCCGGGTGTGTTGGCACACGTCTGTAATCTCAGCTACTTGGGAGGATGAGGCACAAGAATCTCTCCAGCCTGGGAGGCAGAGGTTGCAGTGAGCCGAGATGACACCACTACACTCCAGCCTGGGTGACAGAGGGAGACTCTGTTTAAAAAAAAAAAAAAAAATTAAAG
>NW_012106119.1:495061-496322 GCF_000951045.1 Mandrillus leucophaeus | reverse complement strand
TAAAGAAAAAAAAAAAGAAATTAAGAATTTCCCAAATAAACAAAAGCTGAGAGAATTCATTGCCACTAGATCCACCCTAAAACAAATACTAAAGGGAATCCTTTAAGTTGAAGTGAAAGACTGGTAGATAAAATCATGAAAGCAGATGCAAGATTTCTGGTAAAAGTAGATATATACATAAATATAGAATACTGTAATATTGTAATGTTAGTGCATAAATCACTTTTAATTCTCATACAGAATTCAATTGACTTGTCCTCAAATTCACTGATTCTTTCTTACATTCTTTTAATACATTTATTTAAAAATGTATTAAAATAGCTATAAAATCTATAATAATGAATGAATGATGTAAAAATAAGTAATTTGCAACACCAGTAACATAAATGGGGATGGGGGGATATTTGAAGGAATAGAGGGCTTTTTGTATACAATTGAAGTTAAGTTGTTTTCATCTTAAAATGGTTATATTTTTAATATCTTTAGTATGTTTTATGTAATCCCCATAAAGATAACAACAAACAAATACTTATAGAAGATACACAAAAGGAAATGAGAAAGGAATCAAAACATACCACTCCAGAAAATCAATGAAACACAAGAGATAGCAGCAAGAGAGGAACAAAAGGACAAAATACACAAGATATACAGAAATACTGAGCAAAACAGCAATATTAACTCCTTCGCTATAAAGAATTGCTTTAAATATAAATGGATTAAAATTCCCAAGACCTAGATTGGTGCAATGACTAATAAAAACCAAGATCCAACTATATACTGTATACAAAAGACTTACATTAGCTCAAAAGCACTCACAGGCCAAAAGTGAAAAGAAAGGAAAACATATTCCATGCTAATGTTAACAAAGAGAGAGCATGGGTCACCATATTTATATGAGACAGATAAAATTTAACTCAAAAGCTGCCCCAAGAAAGAAGGAAGGAAGATATGGCAATTATAAATATATATATGCACCCAATATCAGAGCACCTAAATATATAAGACAAACATTACAGAAGTGAAGGGAGAAATAGACACCACCACAATAAGTGGGAGCTAAGGTATGAGTAGGAGACATTGATAAATGCTTATCTAGAGTAAGTAAGAAAAAGGAAAGAAGATTCAAATGACTAAAATGAGATGTGAAATAGAAGATATTACAAAATATCTGCAGAAATAAAAGGATTATAAGAGACTACTGTGAACAATTATATGCCAACAAATTAGGTAACAGAAGAAATTCATAGAATTCTAGAAACAT
>NW_012106119.1:491446-493636 GCF_000951045.1 Mandrillus leucophaeus | reverse complement strand
CTGGATAGATACCCAGTAGTGGGATTGCTGGATCAAAGGTAGTTCTATTTTTAGTTCTTCAAGGAATCCCCATAATGCTTTCCACAGTGGTTGTACTGGTTTACATTCCCACCAACAGTGTAAAAGTGTTCCCTTTTCACCACATCTATGCCAACATCTATTATATTTTGATGTTTTGATTATGGCCATTCTTGCAGGAGTAAGGTGGTATCTCATTGTGGTTTTGATTTACATTTCCCTGATCATTAGTGATGTTGAGCATTTTTCCATAAGTTTTGTGGTCATTTGTATACCTTCTTTCGAGAATTGTCTATTCATGTCCTTAGCTCGCTTTTTGATTGGATTGTTTGTATTTTTCTTGCTGATTTGTTCGAGTTCTTTGTAGATTCTGGATATTAGTCTTTTGTTGGATGTATAGATTGCAAAGATTTTCTCCTACTTTGTGTGTTTTCTGTTTACTCTGCTGATTATTTCTTTTGCTGTGCAAAAGCTTTTTAGTTTAATTAAGTCTCAACTACTTATCTTTGTTTAGGTTGCATTTGCTTTTGGTTCTTGATCATGAAGTCTTTGCCTAAGCCAATGTCTAGAAGGGTTTTTCCAATGTTATCTTCTAGGATTTTTATGGTTCCAGGTCTTAGATTTAAGTCGTTGATCCATCTGAGTTGATTTTTGTATAAGGTGAGAAATGAGGAGCCAGTTTCATTCTTCTACATGTGGCTTGCCAATTATCCCACCACCATTTGTTGAATAGGGTGTCCTTTTCCCACTTTATGTTTTTGTTTGCTTTGTTGAAGATGTTTGACTGCAAGTATTTGGCTTTATTTCTGGGTTCTCTATTCTGTTTCATTGGTCCATGTGTCTATTTTTATACCAATACCATGTTGTTTTGGTGAATATAGCCTTCTAGTATAGTTTAGAGTTAGGTAATGTAATGCCTCCAGATGTCTTCTTTTTGCTTAGTCTTGCTTTGGCTATGCAGCTCTTTTTTTATTCCATATGAATTTTAGATTTTTTTTTTCTAGTTCTGAGAAGAATGATGGTGGTATTTTGATGGAAATTACATTGAGTTTGTAGATTGCTTTTGGCAATATGGTCATTTTAACAATATTGATTCTAACCATCCATGAGCATAGGATGTGTTTCCATTTGCTTGTGTCATCTGTGATTTCTTTCAGCAGTGTTTTGTAGTTTTCCTTACAGAGGTCTTTCACCTCCTTGGTTAAGTAAATTCCTAAATGTTTTTGTTTTGCAGTTACTGTAAAAGGGGTTGAGTTCTAGATTTGATTCTCAGCATGGTCACTGCTAGTGTATAGCAGAGCTACTGATTTGTGTGCATTAATTTTGTATCCTGAAACTTTGCTGAACTCATTTATCAGTTCTAGGAACTTTTTGGATGAGTCTTTAGGGTTTTCTAGGTATAACCATGTCATCAGCAAACAGCGATGGTTCAAATTCCTCATTACCAATTTGGATGCCCTTTGGTTTTTTTATCTTGTCTGATTGCTCTGGCTAGGACTTCCAGTACTATGTTGAATAAAAGTGGTGAGAGTGGGCATCCTTGTCTTGTTCCCTTTCTCAGGGGGAATGCTTTTAACTTTTCCCTGTTGAGTATAATGTTGGCCGTAGGTTTGTCATAGATGACTTTTATTACCTCAAGCTATGTCTCTTCTATGCTGATTTTACTGAGGGTTTCAATAATAAAGATATGCTTTTTTGTCAAATACTTTTTCTGGCTCTATCGAGATGATCATATAATTTTTGTTTTTAATTCTGTTTATATGGTATATCACGTTTATTGACTTGCAGATGTTAAACCATCCTTGCATCCCTGGATCATACTAAATTTTGAGAAATTAAAAGTTTTTCCTCTAAGATTCAGAACAAGGCAAGAAAGCCCATTCTCATCACTTCTTTTCAACATATTACTGGAAGTCCTAGCCAGAGCAACTTGGTAAGGAAGAGAAAAAAATTATCCAAATCAGAAAGTAAGAAGTAAAATTATCTCTGTTCACAGATGACATAATCTTATATGTAACGAACCCTAAATATTCAACAAAAAATCTCTTAGAACTCATAAGCAAATCCAGCAGTTTCAGAATGCAAAATCAATGTAGAAAAAAATAGTATCATTTCTAAATACCAAAAATAAACAATCTAAAAAGAAACTTGAGAAAATAATCCCATTAAAGG
>NW_012106119.1:453967-490521 GCF_000951045.1 Mandrillus leucophaeus | reverse complement strand
AAAACTGTAAAACTCCAGGAAGAAAACATGAGCAAAAAGATTCATGACATTGAAATTGGCAATGTATTGGATATGAAACCAAAATCATGGGGAGCAAAAGCAAGAAAACAGACAAATGGAACTCCATCAAACTAAAAACTTCTGCAAAGCAAAGGAAACAATCAATTAATGAAAAGACAGCGTATGGAATAAAAGAAAATACTTGCAAATCATATATCTGGTAAGGGGTTAATATCAAGAATATATAAAGAACACCTCCATCTCAACAACAATAAAACAAATAACCCAGTTAAAAAGTGGGCCAAGGACTTGAATAGACATTTCTCCAAAGAAGATATACACATTGTCAACAGTACATTTTAAAAGTTGCCAGCCGGGTGCAGTGGCTCATGCCTGTAATCCCAGCACTTTGGGAGGCCAAGGAGGGTGGATCATGAGGTCAGGAGTTCAAGACCAGTCTGGCCAAGACGGTGAAACCCCGTCTTTAATAAAAATACAAAAATTAGCCAGGCATGGTGGTGGGCACCTGTAATCCCAGTTACTCGGGAGGTTGAGACAGAGAATTGCTTGAACCCAAGAGGCAGAAGTTGCAGTGAGCCAAGATTGCGCCACTGCACTCCAGCCTGGGCAACAGAGCGAGACTCTGTCTCAAAAAAAAAAAAAAAAAGTTGCTCAACATCACTAATTGTTAAAGGAATACAAATCAAAATCACAATGAGATATTACTTCACGTCCATTAGGATTGCTACTATTCAAAAAACAAAACAGAAAAGAACAAGTGTTCATCAGAATGTGAAGTGAGACCCTTGGGTACTCTTGCGGGTGATGTTAAATGGCACAGTCATCATGAAAATGGTATGAAGGTTCCTCAAAAAATTAAAAATAGAACTAACATGTGATCCAGCAATCCCACTTGTGGGTATTTATCCAAAGAATTGAAAGCAGGAACTCTAAAAGATTATTTGCACATCCACATTCATTGCAGAATTATTCACAATAGCCACAAAGTGGAAGCAACCTAAATGACAACTGACAAGTAAATGAATGGAAATGTGGCATCTTATGTGTTCTCACCACAGAAAAGGAGAAAAAGAAGGCTAAATATATGAGGTAATAGATATATTAATTCGCTTGACTGTGGTAACCATTTCATAATAAATTTGTATATCAAATCACAGTGTACACCTTAAATATATGCTACTTTTGGTGGTCAGTCACACTCCAATAAACCTGGAAAATAAGAAATCAAATAAGACAAAGAAGCAAAAAACAAGTGTGAGAGACACATACAATGGAATGTTATTCAGCCCTAAAGTGAAAGAAAGTCCTGTCTTATATGAGAACATGGATGAATCTTGAGGATATTATACTAAATGAAATAGATTATTCAAAAAATGACAGATACTATATAATTTCACTTGTATACAGTATTTAAAATAGTCTAACTCATAGAAACAGAAAGTAGAGGAGTGATTGCCAGGGCTTTCAGGGATGGGGAAATGCATAGTTGTTGTTCAATGGGTGGGGAGTTGCGGTTTTGCAAGATGGAAAATTTCTAGAAATCTGGTGCCCAGTAATGTGAAAATAGTAAATGCTACTGAACTGTACACTTAAAAATGGTTATGACAGTAAATTTTGCGTTATGTGTTTTTTTCTACAATTAGATAATTTTTTAAGTGGAAACAGTACCTGCTCTGCTTCTGTGTTGAACACAACCAAATGTGCTCCCATCTCAACACAGTTCTGCTCACTCTTAGACCAAACGTTCTTTTCACCGGAAATGAAGTAGCAGCTGGAATCAAATGACTTCCAAGAAGCTGGGCAACATCCCCAGGCTATTTTTGTGTTACATGAAAAAAAAGAGTGAGTGAAAGATGTGATAAATAAGATTAAGGATCTGTGGTTGCTTTGTAGAGACAGTCTCTTAATTCATGCTTTTACTGTTTCCTGAATTATATAATTTGAGGCCCTAGAATTGATTTCAAATAAATATCCTTTAACATTAAGTCCTCAATATTTACTAAAGTTTACCTGCAGGATTTGTCTCCATTTTCTTTTTTGCAAAAAAAAAAAAAAAGTCATTATTGAGTTTTGTTTTTCATGTCCCTTGTACATTATAAGCACCAAGTCCTCTTAGAATTTTGAATGACTAACACGGACGAACCTAGAAACCCAGTTCTGCTCAGTAATCTTGGGCAAGCCACAAAGCCTTGGGTTTTCAAAATGATAACTATTCACAGGTTGGTTATGAGAATTAGAATTATGCCTCATTAGAATTCTGGCTCCCGCATTTATCATGTATGTCTTCGAGCAAATTCATAACCTTCCTGAGCCTCAGTTATTGCATCTCTAAAATGGAAATAATAATAGTGCCAACCTCACAGGGGTATTTAATCACATAATATGTATAAAGCATTTTAAAAGATGCTTAACATAGAATAATTGCTCAATAAATGTTACCTATTACTAATTTTCACACAGTATTAAATGCTTAAGAATCTTAAACAATTAGCAGTTCTCTCCCCTTACAAGTACCAGTTTGTCACTCTTCTAGGATTAAAAAAATCCATAGTTAGACATATATAAATCCACTGATATATTTTGATTATACTTATAATCAATATGATTTTGATTACATATAATTTAAACAAATATATATGTATGCTTAAATAGTAAATTGTTTAGATTTGTTTGGTTTTGAAATTTTAAACAGCAATTATGATATATGTGATCTTCTTGGGCTTATTTTTTTGTTTTGTATTGCTAATATTCATCTATGTTATTACATATAGTTCTATTTTATTCATTTTTTACATTATTATATCATTACATATTAAGTGATTAAAAACCAAAAAGCTTATTCTTCCTTTTATAATATTATACAATGAATAAAATAGATTAACCATATCTATATTATTTGCATATTGGCTGCTTTTAGAAATATACCTTAATTGTGCATTCCGCTCATTATTAATGATTGCTTTAATATGTCTCAAAGTGTGTATTAACATATGATTTGAATTTTGAAAGTCAAATTTGACTGACTTTGCCAATTGAGCTATATACGCCAAACTTTTTTTATAAGTTGAACATGTGAAATTGCCAGCTCCAAGGCCAACAAAAAATATTGTCAGCTGTGATCAGTAAAAGCATCTGTCAACAAGGTATACTAACATTAAATTAATAATATTTTATTTTCTCAATTTATGCTGAGAATAATGAGCTGATCAAGTCACTTTGCAAGTGTAGAAAGTAACAGATGTAAATCACAATCATTTGATAAGCCTTTTTAGAACACTTTTGGTATACTTTTGAGAAAGTAAATAACTACTGACTGAGAAATAACAAATCTTTTGCAAAATTATTCTGTGATATTTCTTATTCTTTACTTTCTATAACATTGGGAGTAACCTGATCAAATTCTCAGTTTACAAACCATTATAAATAATTTTTGACAATAGATCACTATATCATCTTAAGCAGACAATGCTGAAAGAATATCAAAAATTGAGTGACATTCAAACAAAGCCTTTTTCATTCTTATCTACTGACTTAGGTGAGCAAGATTTTTTAGTTAATGTCATTAAAGTGGAAAATAGGAGCTGAATTGGTGTTGAATATGTTAGCAATAATATTATAATTACATTTGATAGCATTTTTTCAAAGTTCCACTCATCTCATTAAGATTTAGACTTCCAATAGTTTTACTTAATTATTGATGATTTATCAAAATCTATCATAACTTTGTGATGTTTTGACATCATGTCCTGATAATAATTATGATAGTAAATCAATCCAGAACACATTTTATAACACACGAAGCCTAATGGTCCACAGGAAATTGAAATATTAGGCATGTTTATCTACATATTTTGGCAGATGAGAAAAGTATCATGTAAATTTTAGTTCAAGGAGATAGAAGAATGATGTAAAACATCCAACTGTTAAATAATATATGTTTAGTTTTGTTTTAATGGATGATGGGGGTTAGCACTTTGTAATAGTATTTACACACAAGTAAATACATTTTAAGAGAGAAATAACAGTTTTGTTTTTTAAAGTCAGTATTTACAATGTTCCAGAAATTAAAGCTTTTGCTTCCATAGCATGATGAAAATTCTGATGTCAAATTAAACTGTATCGGAGGGTACATACATTTTCAGAATCCTTTTTGGGGATTGACAAGCAAAACAGTTAAAAGAAAACTGGCCTAGGCAGAGTGCAGGGGGATTGAGGGAACTCTAGCTCTTCCTATGCAGCTGAACGTCTCCACACTCTGACTGCAACTGAGTGGGAAACAAACTGAACAAGATACAGTGTGGATTTAAGTCATTTTTTAACTTTAATCAAAATGGAAATTTTGTGTATGGACTTTTATTTTTATTTTTCATTGTCATGATGATTTGAAAGAATGTTGTTAAAATTGGAGCATTTTTATTTACTGACATGGTATTATACAAAATAATTGTATTTTATCACATAAGATTTTCTGTAACTTTAAGTAGTTGTATTGAACAGCTTGACTGGTCATTTACATTGGATATACTTAGGGGGCAAATTAACAGTCTCTTATGCCAGATGGATATGGAGTTAATTTAATTAATATCCATCTCTGTCCCATTTCAGGGCATTCGGAAGGCAAAAGCTAAGTGCCCATTGTTGCTTCCAGGAAAATATTCATTCAAATGTTACTTGTTGAAGCAGTGTTCCACATAGGTAGGAAGAAGACTATGCACTTCACTTCTCTTTCCCTTTTTCTTTTCTTTTCTTTTTTTTTTTTTTTTTTTGACTGTCCTAAATTTCTTATTAGGTATGAATTTTACACACTTTACTTATATTAGCAGTAACGGTGGAGCTGGAGAGTATTGCGCATTCTCCAAGCTGCCTGATGAGAACCACCAATAGTGTGGTGGAATTTCTGGCCCCTTCCATGGCCACGGCTCTTTCAACCTGTGGATGTCAGGCCACACATCTCCCTGTGCTTGTGGACTGGTTTGGTGTCAGGATTTCTTCTGATAGCTTTATAGAATGAATCAATGAGGATAACCCCCAAAAATTTTTATGTGGAATCTTCACCAAGGCAGTAAGAACTCAGGACTCTTAGAGACCCCCAGGGGTGTCCAGCTCGCTCCTCTGCAACAGACTGAAGCCTTGGAGCAAAATTTGGCTGGTTAACACCATGATAGACAGGCTTGCTGTAAGCTGCACCCTTAGGAACTGGGTGTTTTTGGCCACCACGGCGAACACGAATCCTATATAAGTAACCTTGGTTGACCTTATAGCCCAGTCGGCCCACTTTATCAGTCCAGGTGGGGTGGGGAGCACTGTGGAGAGCAGAGAGCTGGCGGTACTGCCCGTAGCAGACCCTCAGAAGCAAGCTCATGACATCAGACTGCTTCTTTTTCCATAGCTCGTGGATGTACTTGTATGCACCCATCTTGACTTACCTGATGGCTGCTGCCAGACGGAAAGGCTCTTACCCTTTTCCATGAAACTGACTGATATGGTTTGGTTCTGTGTCCCCACCCAAATCTCACCTCGAATTGTACTCCCATAATTCCCACGTGCTGTGGGAGGGACCGTGTGGGAGATAATTGAATCGTGGGCGTAGTTTCCCCCATACTGTTCTCGTGTTAGTGAATAAGTCTCACAAGATCTGATGGTTTGATAAGAGGAAACCCATTTCACTTGGCTCTCGTTCTTCTCTTGTGTGCTGCCATGTGAGACATGACTTTCACCTTCCACCATGATTGTGAGGTCTCCCTAGCCACATGGAACTGTGAGTCCAATAAAACTCTTTTTTTTATAAATTGCCCAGTCTCGGGTATGTCTTTATCAGCAGCATGAAAACTGACTAATACACCAACCATAATCCTAAATTCAACTCCGCCAACTCTCCACATATGAAGTTAACAACAGTATATTTTGGACAGGCATCAATCTCATCCTGAACCAATTTGACCAGGAATAATGCTAGTATTTGGGATGGAGATGGGTAGTATTAATTGGAAACCTTAAATATTGAAAAAAATATTGTATGCATTTGATGGAGGGTGAGAGGAATGTAAAAACTGTAAGAATTGTTATGAATAATTTCCAGGGTTGGCCTGAGCAAATTACATGCATGTAGGTTTATAATATTTACCAAGCTCAAGAAGTGTGAAGAAGGAATTGTTTTAGGGGCATGTCTAGAGCCTGACATGAACATGTATGTTTAGAGAAATTATGAAAATATCCGAGCAGAGACTTTCATGAAACATACACACACAAATGCACAATAGAATAACCAATCTTGAGCTCAACCCTGTTCTCTCCCTGAGAAAAAAGAAAGTCTATGTAAGCATTTTAAAGCTTTACCTGTCACTTTTGTCCCTTCACTGAAGCAGGTGAGACTTGAATGATATGAATGTAGTTCAGACAGCGTTTTGCCAGTTTCGTCATATGTAAAACGGTAAGTTACTAGGAAGGAAGAAGAAGGATTAGCGTCCATCTATAATTTTGCTCTAAAGCCTTGAGCTCTATATCTGTACAGTGCTGGCTTACCTCTGACCCCCACCACTCTTTCTCTATGCAAGCCCAATAAAAACCATGCCAAATTATTATTTGCTTGTATTCATTTATCTTACTTTTTTTAAAATATATATCCCCCATTTAATTTTTTGGTCTTTTCACCACTAGAATTTAGGCTCCATACTCTTGAACAGAGATTCTGCCTGTTTCCCGCAACAATTAATCACAAACACAACTTAAAGGTTTCAAAACAGCTCATATATCCCATAAATATATACACCTACTATATACCCACAATTTTAAAATAATAATTTAAAAATATTTTATTATAAAAAAAGGAGGAAGTCTGAAGGTGAAAACTGATCTTTTTTAAATCACAAACACCTAAAAGGGTAACTGTCACAAAGTCATCAATAAATATTTATTGACTCACTGGATATCTGCTTCTCCTTAGCCTTAATAACCTTGATGCAAGCACACAGGTTATTTTGATGTTTTGTAAATAATTCTAGCTGCAGGTAGCCACACATCAACAGACGGGCTAAGTAACAACCAAGGGGAAATTTTAAACATTTATAAAAATATTTTTAATGTCTCAAATGAACATTAACTTTTATGTTAATGTTCATTTTCAGCAAGACCTTTTACCTCTCAGGATCTGATCTGATTCTTCACTCATTTCTTTTTTGTCCTTCTATAACTAAAGCTCAATACAGTCAAATCTTTCTGCCCTGCTCTTAGTTCATGTTTTGAGATCCTGAATTTGTGTTTCTTTTTATGAAATATCTATTCTTAAACCCCTTCTCTCTTGCACTTGATTCTGAAAAGTAAAACAGATTCTAACTTTGGTGATAATTACTTGTATTTTACTAAATATTGTGAGATTTATTTAAAACTCTGAGGGAGCTACATCTATGACCTGATTGACAGGGGAAGTCACTTTCATTCCCTCCCAGACTATTCAACAACTATTTTTTTTTTTTTTTTTTTTTTTTGAGTCTCGCTCTGTTCCCCTGGCTGGAGGGCAGTGGCACAATCACGGCTCACTGCAAGCTCCTCCTCCCGGGTTCCCGCCATTCTCCTGCCTCAGCCTCCCGAGGAGCTGGGACTACAGGCGCCCGCAACCGCGCCCGGCTAATTTTTTGTGTTTTTAGTGAGACGGGGTTTCACCGTGTTAGCCAGGATGGTCTCGATCTCCTGACCTTGTGATCCGCCCGCCTCGGCCTCCCAAAGTGCTGCGATTACAGGCGTGAGCCACCGCGCCCGGCTGCTCAACAACTATATTTAATCACTTTATCAATGAGTAGAAATCCAAATTGTGAATCAGAGAGGAAAAAGGTCTTTAAGACTTCTCACACAATGAACTTGAGACATGTATTTGGAGGCAAGCAGAACAGAGAAGAAATATTGTATTCTCTTTATCTCCATCATTTCATTTGAATACTTTTTCCTCGCACATTGGAAAGGTTCTGTACATGAATCAAAGAATCTAATACAGAATATCACAATTATGACAGCAATTAGAGTTGCACTCCCAATACAAGACTTTTGTGACTAAGGAACACATGATTACCAGTGAATCCAGTCCTGAAAGATGGTGCCTTAGATGATGGCTACAATGAACAACATGGATATATGAGGCCATGATTCAGAAAATGCTCATAAAACCAGGTAAACTAAATCCACAAGAATTCAGTTTTCAAAAGATAGAAGAAGAACAACAAAGGGAAAAGGAGAAATCAAGGAAAATGTGACATTCCAAGTAAGAATTGATGTATTAATGGGGCAGAGGAGAATATATCCTAGGAAACGTGTATGGAATATTCAAGGGAAAAGAAGCAAAGAAAATGCACCTCAGTACAGAACTTACCCACACAGCTCACAATGAAGCAAGCACTGAGGAGTGCAATGGAAATCCCAGCCACAGACCAGAGTTTCAGGGACCACCAACCTCTTTTCTCTGTCCAATCAGGAAGACAACAAACACAGTTACCAGGGGGCCGGGGAGCCAAAATTCCCAGGAAGTTTACAGCAATGAACAAACTAGATGAAGAACCTCAGAGCAGTTAAAAATCTAAAGCAAGAAGAGAGCTTACAAACTCCCTCAGAACAAATAACCAGGTAGTAGCTCTGTGGCCCCAAAGAATACAGGTAAAACATATGCTCAACCAACTGGAATTTCCATATCTTTATTCTTTCCTCTTAACTATTACATGTTTCATTGATTTCCTTTCTCAAAACATCACTTTTGTCTCCCATTTCTCATATCCCTGTATTGATATTTGGTTTCTTCAGTATATCCAAGAGATATCTGCACTCCCATGTTTATTGCAGCACTATTCACAGTAGCCAACATATGAAATCAACCTAAGTGTCTATCAACAAATGAATGGATAAAGAAAATGTAGTATAATATATACAATGGCATATTATTGCCCCATAAAAAAGAATAAAATCCTACCATTTGCAACAACATATGTGGAGCCAGAGGACATCATGTTAAGTGAAATGAGCCAGGCACAGAAAGGCAAATATTGCATGTTCTGACTCCTATGTGGGAGCTAAAAAAATTGATCTCATGGAGGTAGTGAATAGAATGGTGGCTACCAGAGGCCAGGAAGGTTAATGGGGAAGAGAAGATAGAGAAGGGTTGCTTCATGCCTACAAAAATACAATTAGCTAGAAGAAATAAAATCTAGTGTCCCTTAGCACAGTAGGACAACTGTAGTTAACATTTTTTTTTTTTTTTTTTGACGTGGAGTCTCACTCTATCACCCACACTGGAGCATAATGAGGCAATCTTGGCTCACTGCAACCTCCACCTCCCAGGTTCAAGTGATTCTCCTGCCTCAGCCTCCTGAGTGGCTAGAATTACAGGCACATGCCACCATGCCCAGCTTATTTTTGTCTTTTTAGTGGAGATGGGATTTCATTATGTTGGCCAGGCTGGTCTCGAACTCCTGACCTCAAGTGATCCACCCACCTCAGCCTCCCAAAGTGCTGAGATTACAGGTGTGAGCCACTGAGCCTAGCCCAACAATCATTTATTGTATATTTCAAAATAGCTAGAAGAGTAGATTTGGAATGTTCCAAACACAAAGAAATGATAAATATTTGAAGTGATGGATAATCTAATTTTCCAGACTTTATCATTACGCATCATATTCTTATATCAAAATATCACATGGAGCCCATTAATATGCACAACTATTTTGTATCCGTTAAAAAAAAATTTTAAACATTATTGATGGACATGCAAAGGGTTGAAGCTAAAGTCAAATTTTCATGCATTAAAAATGGGAAGCTTTTCTCTTACAAAAAAATTAGAAAAGCAAGTACAAAAACAAACTCAGGGTAATTGGAAAGAATACTGCTGCCTGGATTTCAAGATTAGTCAAAAGACTTTCAAGAGCAGATATCTAATAATCAATTATTTCCCTGATTACCTTCTATCATGTAAATCTTTTCTGTCTCCCTAAACTTTCAATAAAATCTGATACAAACCTCCCCAAAAAATTTGCTTTCTTATTCTTTCAATTGCTTGTGGTTCTGGCTCTGAAGAATGACTCTTTCTTTCAAATTCCTTTCAGTCTACTATATTGGTCCAATCACTAGCTCTTCAATCTGTTCTTTGTCTACTTCTTCTCTCTGGGTGATCTTATTTCATCATACACTTCCACTTTCCTCTGAAACAGAGGAAATACTCACCTGTACTTTGAGGTTGCAGCCCTTGCATCATTATGCAGGCTCCCTGTGTTGAGAAGGTCCAGGAACCTTTTGTATCTCTCGCCCAGAAGATGCTGCCCAGAGACCCAGCTTCATTTAAAAAAGGTAGAGCTCAGGGACAAACTGCTACACACTCTCGTAGGACTAAGAGACTTCTAACATTAAGTGTACCTCAAAAGAAGAAGTCAGAGTTACAACTAAAGTTTCCAGTGATTTTGAAACATGGGGTTAAAAAAAAAAAAAAGAGGAATTGAGAAACATTGAAAACCACTCATGAGAACTTTGACAAGAATACTTAGATCATTTCTTCAGTTCCTAATATAAAATTTCTCTGTCTGATTCCTATTCATTCTAGCATGCAAAATAGAAAATTTTGTATCTCCTACAAGAAATCCATTTAGAGACCTTGGTTAAATTAAGTGCTCCCTAACTAAACTTTACATTGGTTACTTATTTTATGCAAGCCTTGATCCCTGTGTTGAACAGTGTCCTAGGAAGTAAGCAAAAGTCTGATTGAATGGATATGGTTTAGATATGAAGGGTATAACAAAACCCATGAACATTGTTAAGGAATGTGATTGCAAAACGAAACATTCTGAAATCACTCTGCAAAGGTGATGAAAGATTCTTATTGTATCCAGACTAATACTGGGCAGATGACAGTGATATATTGTAATCTCCCTGATTAGGTAAAAGGGAGCCTGAAGTGATATGAAATCAGAAACAGGCTTCATGAATTTTATATTGTAGCACAGAAAATATGATTTGTTTTCTTATCCTCATAGATTCTTAGTAGAGACACACTCCTGAAAACAAAAGTCAGAGAAACAAGAGAAAAAACAGCAGTTTCTCAATGTGCGCTATACCCATCACTCAGGAGAGAACTCAGTTCAAATGTATTTATCTCTTTCAAGGTAGTGGCTTACAGATCCTGCTTAAATAGTATGTTAACAAAGAGCCATAAATCTTATGGAGTGGTGAGAAAGAAAACAAACAAACAAAAAACTTTGTTTAAAGATGTGAGTGCCTTGAAACTATCAAGTCCAGAGTGGACTCATGAGAGAGACATGACAGGAGTCGTGCCTCACTCCCACCTTAAGCTAAATTTACCTCTTGAAGCCATTTGCTATGTGGATTCTAGACTAACTGAACCCTACAGTTTAACGATGTATAGCCAATTACTAATCAATGTGGTTTCTGTAAACCAATGATAATTTACTGATGAGTAACTTTTCAAATCACTCCCTCTCCTGATTCATTCTTTTTTTAATTTTTATTTTTCCATAAGTTATTGGGGTACAGGTGGTATTTGGTTACATGGGTAAGGTCTTTAGTGGTGATTTGTGAGATTTTTGTGCACCCATCACCCAAGCAGTATACCCTGCACCATATCTGTAGTCTTTTATCCTTCGTGCCCCTCCCACTCTTCCCCACAAGTCCCCAAAGTCCATTGTACCATTCGTATGCCTTTTGTGTCATCGTAGCTTAGCTCTGCAAATCATTAAGAACATATGATGTTTGGTTCTCCATTCCTGAGTTACTTCACTTAGAATAATAGTCTCCAATCTCATCCAGGTCAGTGCAAATGCTGTTAAAACATTCCTTCTTATGACTGAGTAGCATTCCATTGTATATCTATACCACAGTTTCTTTATCCACTCATTCATTGATGAGCATTTGGGATGGTTCTGTGATTTCGCAGATTCATTCTTTTTTCTTTAAAATCTTCAGTCTTTCCTTTGTTCTCTTTTTTTTTTTTTTTTTTTTGAGACAGAGTTTCACTCTTGTTGCCCAGGCTGGAGTGCAATGACGTGATCTCAGCTCACCGCAACCTCCGCCTCCCAGGTTCAAGCGATTCTCCTGCCTCAACCTCCCGAGTAGCTGGGATTACAGGCATGTGCCACCATGCCCGGCTAATTTTGTATTTTTAACAGAGATAGGGTTTCTCCATGTTGGTCAGGCTGGTCTCAAACGCCCAACTTCAGGTGATCCGCCCGCCTCGGCCTCCCAAAGTGCTGGGATTACAGGCATGAGCCACCACACCCGACCTCCTTTGTTCTCTAGGTCACGTCCCAAGGCAACTTGGAAGTGTTTTCCAAGGTAGCTGTTCTCAACCTTGGCCCAAATAAACTCTCTATATTAATGTGGCTTCAGCTACTTCCTTTAGGATGATAGTGAAAAGACAAAGAAGAGAATATCTTCAGGATTCCAAAAAGAAATGAAATACTGGAAGGTATTTTTACACGAAGAGTAAAGTCTGCTTCTAAATCCTTTTACAAGTATCATAAAGGAGCTAATCCTCAGCTGGGAAAAGTAGAAAGGAGGGCAGGAAGACCTTCGTCTTTGTAAATTGTTCTGCCAACAGGCAAGCAGAAGGAGGGGAAGAATGTTCTCCCACATTGCCACCTTTTTCAGCTCAACAATATGCAGTTATCTTAGAGAAGTTTATTTTGGTTTCCTCCAATCATTACCCAAGGGCTTTGAGATACCTCATCATTCACATACAGTCTCTAAAATGTAGACCATTCTATTAACATCACAAGCATCTCCACATTCTCAAGTGAGCAGTGTTGAATACAAGAAAATCTACTATGAATATTGAACTTGTGATATTATAAGAAACATGCATATTTCATTGTTGTTTATCACAGAGCTTCTGAAACCCTAAAACTTCCTGGTTGATAGAAACGATAAGAGCATCTTTGATTATAATATTTGGGTTTTGTCCTCAGCTTCTCAACCATGTTCTAGAGTAATAAAGGTGCGCAAAACAGCCTATGTTATCTATTAGTTTTTTGTTCCCAGTTTCTGAAACAGCTCGAGGGCAATAAAGACGAAAGAAAAAAATCAACAATAATTACCTAGCTGAATACTAAAAAAAAAAATTAAGATGAAAAGAGTGTCTTTTATTATTCATAACAAGACCTTTTAACCAAGCCTGGTGTCTATGCTCATGAGGTAACTCTTGATGTTTCCCAAGACAGCTCCAGGATGGGGGCTGGTTGCCAGAAGAACCAACCATGTGACTAGAGGATGGAAACTTTCAGCCCCACTCGTCCAGGGAAGAAAAAGGGCTGGAGATTGAGTCCAATCTCTAATGGCTAAAGTTGTATCCAAACATGCCTTCATAATTTAGCCTCCATAAAAACTCTCAACAATGGTTTTAAACTGAACAGGGATTTTTTTAAGTGACAAGATAGTTATAGCTATAGCAAATAATGAAATACACATTGAGAAACAGGATAAAAGCTCAGAAAACTTCCCCAATGGTTAATTTGAGATGCATTTGATCATAAAAGGACAAGGGGGAAGAACTGGTTATAAGACATCAACGTTCGTTTCCAGTTCCCCTTAGAGACAAACACAAACACAAGGATTGAGTCACTTGGTGGTCCAGTAAAAGAATACATTCTCCTTAGCTATCTGGAAGTAAAGTAGTTTAAAGACCCCTTTGTTTCTCATCTGTCTCCTATTTATGCTCCCCTAATCACGTTCTGGTCTTGACCATTAGCAACCTGAGCTCCATTCTCTTTGTTTCTTTCCACTTCTTTGTCCTGTATAAATTTCTAGATTACAGTGTCATGCCTTTGAATCAAGAGTGCTGAAATGGTAGGAGCAAAGGCAAAAGGAAGAGATATATCAACATAAAATACAATATAAAACAAAATCAAGAGAAAGACTGCTAAATCAGAGCAAAAGCAGAATTGTGTGCAGGCTCAGGTCACATCTCCAGACAAACGTAAGCTATTTGAGCCTGTCCAGGGAGTAATGCAAAAACAAGCAATGGAGAAGATGGGAACTAGTAGAGATTGAAAATAAAAGCATATGCTATTATACTAGTAGACAGAGATAAAGTGAAAATTGTTATTTTGGCCTGATCTCTTTTAAAGGAGATGTGAGAGGTGAATTAAAATTATGAACCAAATCCTCTTCCTAAAAGTAGTATTGGGTTGTTCTTTTGAAAACGGGTGTCCATGATTGAACTAAGTAGTCACAACTTGATTCTCTTGTATCTGAATTGAGATAAAAACAATTACATCGATTGTTGGTGACAAACATTGCCCCTAGGAGATGTTTAGACTCAGATATGAGGTCCACACAAATTAGCAGAAAATACCCTCAAATACCTGCCTGGCTGCCCCACCACCTGGGAAGTGAGGAGACCCTCTGCTCAGTGGCCGCACTGTCTAGGAAGTGAGGAGCGCCTTTAACGCGCCACCATGCAACCCTCCAGGTGTGAAGTGGCAGCCTTGTCTGTGATCTTTCTGCCCTCGCCAAGTTTGCATTTTCAACAGTAAAGTTTATTTTTAAATTAAAATAATATATACACACATATATGTATATATATATCCTCAAATACACAAGACATATAGCATCTCGTTATTTTCAAAGTATTAGGTTTTTTGTTGGTGGTGGTGGTTCGTATTACCATTGGCTAACAAGAAATTCCTTGGAAGTCATTCTTGGAACTATCCTCTGTCCCTGGGATTATATCAAGATTCTAGAGATTATGTAGATCCATAAATTGAAGGAGCAAAAAGTGGCAGTTTATTGTTCATGGATCCATACTGGTCACATCTGTACTCTCATGTGCCCCAAGCCCTCAGTGCCATGATACCTTCCCAGTGCTTGGGAAGTTGACTTTGTCCTGTTACTTATTCTTTGTGCAAGAGTTGGTCTACAACAAGCTACTTCACCATTACTAGAAGTGGGACAGCTCATTTGGGTAACCCTAAATGATTTTGTTTTCCCTTAACCCTTATCAGGGTTTTGGAGTAGTGGAGTTGAGTAGTTGGGAAGTTGAAATCAATCTAGATAAATAATTATTAAACTCTTACGGGCCAGTGGCCCATGTGAGATTCTGATTAAAGCTTTGAGTCAATAACAGGTTATTATTTTCATAAATACATAACACATAAATTATATATAATATTTTTATCAAAAAAGAACTTCATTAACATCAGCAGTATAAGCTATTTTTACCCAAGAAAAGGGTCCCTTTTTAATTTTTATGTAAATATTAAGGTCCTTTGTTTTTTCTTTATATTTCAGCTTTTATTTTAGATACAGCGGGTACATGTGTAGGATTGTTCATTGGGTATATTGGACCCAGCTAGTGAGCACAGTACCTAAAAGATAGTTTTTCAAACCTTGCCCCTGTCCTCCCTCTCCCAACTAGTAGTCCACTGTGTCTAGTGTTTTCATATTTATATCCATGTGTGCTCAATGTGTAACTCCCACTCATAAGTGAGGACGTGCAGTATTTGGTTTCCTGAGCTGGTGTTAATTCCCTTAGGATTTTGGTCTCCAACTCCACCCATGTGGCTACAAAGGACATGATTCCTTTTTTTTTTTTTTTTTTATGGCTATGTAGTGTTCCATGTTGCATATGTACCACATTTTTTTAATACAATCCACCACTGATGGGCACCTAGGTTGATTCCATGTCCTTGCAATGGTGACTAGCACAGCAATGAAAATATGAGTACATGTTCCTTTTTGATGTAATAATCTGTATTCCTTTGGATATATACTTTAATGGAATTTCTACATTGAATGGTAGCTCTGTTTTACGTTCTTTGAGAAATCTTCAAACTGCTTTCCACAGTGGCTGAACTAAGCTACATTCCCACCAGCAGAGTTTAAGTGTTCCCTTTTCTCCACAGCCTCACCAGCATCTGTTGTTTTTTGACTTTTCAGTAATACCCATTTTGACTCGTGTGAGATGGTATCTCATTGTGGTTTTGATTTGCATTTCTCTGATGATTGGTGATGATGAGCATTTTTTCATATTTTTGGCCACTTGTATGTCTCCTTTGGAGAAGTCTCTGATCATATCTTTTGCCCACTTTTTAATGGGGTCATTTATGCTTTGCTTAGAGATTTAAGTTCCTCGTAGATTTTGGATATTAGACCCTTCTCAGATGCATAGTTTGTGAATATTTTGTCCCACTCTGTATGTTTTCTGTTTAGTCTATTTATCACTTCTTTTGCTGTACCAAAGTTCTTTAGTTTAATTAGGTTCCACTTGACAATTTTTGTTTTTGTTGCAACCACTTTAGGGGAATTAGCCATAAATCCTTTGCCAAGATGTTGAGTATTTTCTAGATTTTCTTCTAGGATATAGTTTGAAGACTTATATTTAAATCTTTAATCCATCTTAAATTAATTTTTCCATATGGTGAAAGGTAAGAGTCAAGTTTCATTCTTCTGTGTATGCCCAGCCAACAATCTTAGCACGATTTATTGAATAGGGAGTCCTCTCCCCATCGCTTGTTTTTGTCAGCCTTGGTGAAGTTCAGTTTGTTGTAGATATGTAGCTTTATTTCTGAGTTTTCTATTCTGTTCCATTTGTCTATGGGTCTGTTTTCGTACCAGTATCATGCTGTTTTGGTTACTGTAGTCTTACAATATAATTTGAAGTCAGGTGGGGTTATGCCTCTTCCTATGTTCTTTTTACTTAGAATTGCTTTGGCTATTGAGACTCTTCTTTGTTTCCATATGAATTTTATAATAGTTTTTTCTAATTCTGTGAAGAATGACGTTGATAGTTTGATAGGAATAGCATTGAATCTGTAAATTGCTTTGGCCAGTATGACCATCTAAATGATATTGATTCTTTCACTTCATGAGCATGATGTTTTTCCATTTATTTGCATCGTCTCTGATTTCTTTCAGTGGTGTATTGTAGATTTTCTTGTAAAAATCTTTCACATCCTTGTTTGGCTGTATTCCTTGGTATTTTATTCTCTTTGTGGCTATTGTAAAAAGGGTTGTGTTCTTGATTTGACTCAGCCTGGGCATTATTGGTGAAGAGAAATGCTACTGATTTTTCCTGTTGCTTTGTGTCCTAAAACTTACTTAAAATTGTTAATCAGTTCCACTATCCATTTGGTGGAGTTTTTCTTCTTTGTGACGTGCTTTTTTTCATTTTTATTTTTATTTTAAGTTCCAGGGTACATGTACAGGATGTGCAGGTTTGTTACATAGGTAAATGTGTGCCATGGTGGTTTGCTGTACCTATCAACCCATCACCTAGGTATTAAGACCAGCATGCATTAGCTATTTTTCCTAATGCTCTACCTCCCCCACCCCACTTCCCAACAGGCCACAGTGTGTGTTGTTCCACCCACTGTGTCCATATGTTCTCATTGTTCTTTTCCCACTTTTAAGTGAGAACATGTGGCATTTGGTATTCTGTTTTTGCATTCATTTGCTGAGGATAATGCCTTCCAGCTCCATCCATGGCCCTGCAAATGACATAAACTCATTCATTTTTATGGCTGCATAGTATTCCACAGTGTATATGTACCACATGTTCTTTATCCAGTCTACCTCTGATGGGCATTTGGGTTGATTCCATGTCTTTACTGTTGTAAATAGTGCTGCAATGAACATACACATGCATGTATCTTTGTAACAGAATGATTTCTATTCCTTTGGGTATATATCCAGCAACGTGATTGCTGGGTCAAATGGTATTTCTGGTTCTAGTTCTTTGAGGAATTGCCACACCATCTTCCACAATGGTTGAACTAATTTACACTCCCACCAACAGTGTAAAAGCATTTTTATTTTTCCACAGGCTTGCCAGAATCTGTTGTTTCTTGACTTTCTAATAATTGCATTCTGACTGGCATAAGATGGTATCACACTGTGGTTTTGATTTGCATTTCTCTAATGATCCATGATGTTGAGCTTGTTTTGAAATATTTGTTGGCTGCATGAATGTCTTCTTTTGAGAAATGTCTGTTCATGTCCTTTGCCCATGGGGTTTAATGCAGCCATGTGTTTTTTTCTTGTAAATGTGTTTAAGTCCCTTGTATATTCTAGATATGAGGCCTTTGTCAGATGGATAGATTGCAAAAATTTTCTCCCACTGTGTAGGTTGCCTGTTCACTCTGAAGATAGTTTCTTTTGCTGTGCAAAAGCTCTTTAGTTTAATTAGTTCCCATTTGTCAACTTTTATTTTGTTGCAATTGCTTTAGGCAAGTTTGTCATGAAATCTTTGCCCTTGCCTATGTTCCTGAATGGTATTGCTTAGAATTTCTTCTAGGGTTTTTATAGTTTTGGGCTTTACATTTAAGTCTTTAATCCATCTTGAGTTAATTTTTGTGTAAGGTATAAGGAAGGGGTCTAGTTTCAATTTTCTGCTTATGGCTAGCCAGTTCTCCCAGCAGCACTTATTAAATAGGAAATCCTTTCCCCATTGATTAGTTTGTCAGGATTGGTGAAGATCAGATAGTTGTAGATGTGTGGTGTTATTTCTGAGGTCTCTATTCTTTTCCATTGGTCTATATATCTGTTTTTGTAACAGTACCATGGTGTTTTGCTTGCTGTAGCCTTGTCGTATACTTTGAAGTGAGGTAGCATGATGCCTCCAGCTTTGTTCTTTTTGCTTAGGATTGTCTTGGCAATGTGGGTTCTTTCTTTGGTTCCATGATAACTTTAAAGTAATTTTGTCCAATTCTGTGAATAATGAGAATAGCATTGAATCTATAAATTACTTTGGGCAGTATGGCCATTTTCACAATATTTATTCTTTTCATCCATGAGCATGGAATGATTTTTCATTTGTTTGTGTCCTCTCTGATTCCCTTGAGAAGTGGTTTGTAGTTCTCCTTGAAGAGGTCCCTCACTTCCCTTGTTAGCTGTACTCCTAGGTAGCTTATACTTACTGTAACAACTGTGAATGGGAGTTCACTCATGATTTGGCTCTCTGCTTGCCCGTTGCTGGTGTATAGAAATGCTTGTGATTTTAGCATTCCTATACACCAATAACAGACAAACAGAGAGCCAAATCATGAGTGAACTCTCATTCACAATTGCTTCAAAGAGAACAAAATACCTAGGAATACAACTTACAAGAAATGTGACAGACCTCTTTAAGGAGAACTACAAACCACTGCTCAGCAAAATAAAAGAGGACACAAACAAATAGAAGAACATTCCATGCTCATGGATAGGAAGAATCAATATCATGAAAATCGCCACACTGCCCAAGGTAACTTACAGATTCAATGCCATCCCCATCAAACTACCAATGACTTTCTTCACAGAATTGGAAAAAACTACTTTAAAATTCTTATGGAACCAAAAAAAGAGAGCCCACATTGCCAAGACGATCCTAAGCAAAAAGAACAAAGCTGGAGGCATCACGCTACCTGACTTCAAATTATACTACAAGGCTACAGTAACCAAAACAGCATGATACTGGTACCAACACAGAGATACAGACCAATGGAAAAGAATAGAGGCCTCAGAAATAACACCACCCATCTACTACTACCTGATCTTTGACAAACCTGACAAAAACAAGAAATGGGGAAAGGATTCCCTATTTAATAAATGGTACTGGGAAAACTGACTAGTCATATGTAGAAAGCTGAAACTGGATCCCTTCCTTACACCTTATACAAAAATTAATTCAAGATGTATTAAAAACCTAAATGTTAGACCTAAAACCATAAAAACTCTAGAAGAAAACCTAGGCAATCCCATTCAGGACATAGGTATGGGCAAACACCTCATGACTAAAACACAAAAAGCAATGGCAACAAAAGCCAAAACTGACAAATGGGATCTAATTAAACTAAAGAGCTTCTGCACAGCAAAAGAAACTACCATCAGAGTGAATAGGCAACCTACAGAATGGGTGAATATGCTTGCAATCTACCCATCTGACAAAGGGCTAATATGCAGAATATACAAAGAACTCAAACAAATTTACAAGAAAAAAACAAACAACCCCATCAAAAAGTGGGCAAAGGATATGAACAGGCACTTCTCAAAATAAGACATTTATGCATCCAACAGGCACATGAAAAAATGCTCATCATCATTAGTCATCAGAGAAATGCAAATAAAAACCACAATGAGATACCATCTCACACCAGTTAGAATGGAAATTATTAAAAAGTCAGGAAACAACAGATGCTGGAAAGGATATGGAGAAATAGGAATGCTTTTACACTGATGGTGGGAATGTAAACTAGTTCAACCATTGTGGAAGACAGTGTGGTGATTCCTCAAGGATCTAGAACTAGAAATACCATTGAACCAGCCATCCTATTACTGGGTATATACCCAAAGGATTATAAATCATGTTACCATAAAGACACACACACATGTATGTTTATTGCAGCACTATTCACAATAGCAGAAACTTGGAACCAACCTGAATGTCCATCAATCATAGACTGGATTAAGAAAATGTGGCACCTATACACCATGGAATACTACGCAACCATAAAAAAGGATGAGTTCATGTCCTTTACAGGGACATGGATGCAGCTGGAAACCATCCTTCTGAGCAAATTATCACAAGGACAGAAATCCAAACATTGCATGTTCTCACTCATAGGTGGGAACTGAACAATGAGAACACTTGGACACAGGGTGGGGAAATCACACCCTGGGGCCTGTTGTGGGGTGGGGCGCACGGGAAGGCGTAGCATTATGAGAAATACCTAATGTAAATGACGAGTAAATGGGTGCAGCAAACCAACATGGCACATGTGTACCTATGTAACAAACCTGCACGTTGTGCACATGTACCCTAGAACATAAAGTATGATTTAGAAAAAAAAGAAATGCTTGTGATTTTGGCACATTGATTTTGGATCCTGAGACTATGCTGAAGTTACTTATCAGCTTAAGAAGCTTTTGGACTGAGACAATGGAGTTTTCTGAATATGGGATCATGTCACCTGCAAACAAAGGCAGTTTGACTTCCTCTCTTCCTATTTGAATACTCTTTATTTCTTTATTTTGCCTGATTGTCCTGGCCAGAACTTTCAATATATGTTGAACAGGAATGGTGAGAATGGACATCCTTGTCTTGTGCCAGTTTTCAAGGGGGAGGCTTCCAGCTTTTGCTCATTCTGTAGGATATTGGTTGTGGGTTTGTTAGAAATAACTCTTATAAGTTTGAGGTATGCTCCTTCAATACCTAGTTTACTGAGAGTTTTTAACGTGAAGGAATGTTGAATTTTATAGAAGGCCGTTTCTGCATATATCAAGACAATCATATGTTTTTTGTCTTTAGATCTGTTGATGTGATGAATTATGTTTATTGATTTGTGTATGTTGAACCAACCTTGCATCCTGGGAATGAAGCCAATTTGATCGTGGTGGATAAACTTTTTGATGTGCTGGTGGATTCAGTTTGCCAGTATTTTATTGAGAATTTTTGCATCAATGTTCATCAGGGATATTGCCCTGAAGTTTTCTTTTTCTGTTGTATCTCTGCCAGGCTTTGGTATCAGGATGATGCTGGCCTCATAGAATGAGTTAGGTAGGAGTCCCTCCTTTTCAATTGGAATAGTTTCAGAAGAAATGGTACCAACTCCTGTTTATACCTCTGGTAGAGTTCAGCTGTAAATCCATCTGGTCCTGGGCTTTTTTTGGTTTGTAGGCTATGTATTACTGCTCAATTTCAGAGCTTGTTATTGGTCTATTCAGGGATTCAACTTCTTCCTGGTTCAGTCTTGGGAGGGTGTATGTATCCAAGAATTTATCCATTTCTTGTAGATTTTCTAGTTTATTTGCATAGAGGTGTTTATAATATTCTCTGATGGTTGTTTGTATTTCTTTGGTTTCAGTGGTGACATCCCCTTTATTATTTTTATTGTGTCTATTTGATTCTTCTCTCTTACCTTCTTTATTAGTCTAGCTAGCAGTCTATTTTATTAATTTTTTCAAAAAAAAAAAAAAAAAAAAAAAACCTCCTGGATTCCTTGATTTTTTGAACAGTTTTTTGTGTCTCTATCTGCTTCGGTTCCACTCTAATCTTGGTTATTTCTTGTCTTCAAGCTTTGAGGTTTGTTTGCTCTTGGTTTTATAGTTCTTTTAGTTGTGATGTTAGAGTGTCAATTTTAGATCTTTCTATCTTTTTGATGTGGGCATTTAGTGCTACGAATTTCCCTCTGAATACTGCTTTAGCTGCATCGCAGATCCTGGTAGGTTGTCTCTTTGTTCTCATTGGTTTCAAAGAACTTTTTGATTTCCATCTTAATGTCATTATTTACCCAAGAGTCATTCAAGAGTAGGTTGCTCAATTTCCATGTAGTTGTGTGGTTTTGAGTGAGTTTCTTAATCTTTAGTTCTAATTTGATTGTGCTGTGGTCTGAGAGACTGTCACTATTTCATTTCATTTGCATTTGCTGAGGAGTAATTTACTTCCAATTATGTGATCAATTTTACAGTAAGTGCCATGTGGCGCTGAGAATAATTTATATTGTATTGTTTTGGGATGGAGAGTCCTGTAGATATCTATCAGTTCCTCTTGATCCAGAACTGAGTTCAGATCCTGAATACCTTTGTTAATTTTCTGCCTTGTTGATCTAATATTGACAGTGGGGTGTTAAAGTCTCCTATTATTGTGTGGGAGTCTAAGTCTCTTTGTAGGTCTCTAAGAACTTGTTTTATGAATCTGGATGCTCTATATTGGGTGCATATATGTTTGGGATAGTTAGCTCTTCTTGTTGAATTGACCCCTTTACTATGATGTAATGCCCTTCTTTGTCTCTTTTGATCTTTGTTGGTTTGAAGTCTGTTTTGTCAGAAACTAGGATTACAACCCCTGTTTTTTTCCGTTTCCCATTTGCTTGGTAAATTTTTCTCCGTTCTTTTATTTTGAGTCTATACGTGTCTTTGCATGTTAGATGGGTCTCTTGAATACAGTACACCAATGGAATACAGCACAGAATAGCTTACCATTCTGTGTCTTTTGATTGGGTCATTTAGCCCATTTACATTTAAAGTTAATACTGTTATGTGTGAATTTCATCCTGTCATCATGATGTTAGCTGGTTATTTTGCAGACTTGTTTATGTAGTTGCCTCATAGTGTCATTGGTCTGTGTACTTCAGTGTGTTTTTGTAGTGGCTGGTAATGCTTTTTCCTTTCCATGTTTAGTGCTTCCTTCAGGATCTCTCACAAGGCAGGCCTGGTGGTGATGAATTTCCTCAGCATTTGCTTGTCTGAAAAAGATTTTATTTTTCCTTCATTTATAAAGTTTGGTATTGCTGAATATGAAATTCTCAGTTGGAAATTCTTCTCTTTAATAATGCTGAATATTGGCCCCCAATCTCTCCTGGCTTCTAGGATTTCTACTGAGAGGTCTGCTGTTAGTCTGATGGGCTTCCCATTATAGGTGACTTGGCCTTTCTCTCTGGCTACCCTTAACATATTTTCCTTCATTTCTACGTTGGAGAATCTGATGATTATGTGTCTTTGGGTTGATCTTCTTGTGGAGTATCTTACTGGGGTTCTCTGTATTTCCTGAATTTGCATGTTGGCCTGTCTTGTTAGGTAGAGGAAGTTCTCCTGGATGATATCCTGAAGTGTGTTTTCCAACTTGGTTTTATTCTCCCTGTGTCTTTCAGGTATCCCTATCAGTTGTAGGTTCAGTCTTTTAACTCAATCCCATAGTTGTCAGAGGTTTTGTTTGTTTCTTCTCACTTTTTTCTCTAATCTTATCTGCCTGCCTTATTTCCACAGGATCATCTTCAAGCTCTGATATACTTCCATCAACTTGGTCTATACAGCTATTGATACTTGTGTTTGCATTGTGAAATTCTCATGTTGTGTTTTTCAGCTCCATTGAGTCATTTGTGTTCCTCTCTAAACTGGTTACTTTGGTTAACAGCTCATGTAATTTTTTATCATTATTAGCTTCTTTGCAATGAATTAGAACATACCCCTTTAGCTCAGTCAAGCTCATTATTACCCATCTTCTGAAGCCCACTTCAGTCAATTCATTCATCCTAGCCCTCAGCTCAGTTCTGTGCCCTTGCTGGAGACATGTTGCAATCATTTAGACACTCTGATTTCTTAAGTTTTCAGTGTTTTTGCGTTGATTCTTTCTCATTTTCCTGGGTTTATCTACCTTTGATCTTTGAGGCTGCTGACCTTTGGATGGGGGTTTTGTGGGGTCTTTTTTGTTAATGTTGTTGTTGTTGCCTTCTGTTTGTTTTTCTTTTAGCAGTCATGCCCCTGTTTCCTAGGGCTGCTACAATTTGCTGGGGGTCCACTCCAGACCCTATTCATCTGTTTCCCTCCCACCCCTGGAGATGTCACGAGTGGAGGCTGCAGAATAGCAAAGATGGCAGTCTGCTCCTTCCTCTGAGAGCTCTGTCCCAGAGGGGCACTGACCTGATGCCAGCCAGAATGCTCCTATATGAGGTGTCTGGAGACATGATTTCATTTATCTGGCCGTGTAGTACCCCATGGTGTATATGGACCACATTTTAAAAAATCTAGTCCACGGATGATGGGCATCTAGGTTGATTCCATGTTTATGCTATTGTAAATAAGGCTGCAATGAGCATATGAGTGCATGTGACTTTATGATAGAATGATTTGTTTTCTCTTGGGTATATACTCAGTAATGGGCTTACTGAGTTAAATAGTAGTTTTAAGTTCTTTGAGAAATCTACAAACTGCTTTCCACAGAGGCCACGCTATTTACATTTTCACCAGTAGAATGTTTCCTTTTCTCCACAGCCTCATCAATGTCAGTTTTTTTTTGTCTTTTTAGTAACAACCATTCTGATTGGCATGAGATAGTATCTCACTGTGGTTTTGGTTTGCATTTCTCTAATGATTAGTGATGATGTGCATTTTTTCATATATTTTTTGGCCACATGCATATCTTCTTTTCAGAAGTGTCTGTTCGTGTTCTTTGCCCATTTTAGTAGGATTGTTTTTTGCTTGTTGAATTGTGTAGGTTCCTTATAGATTATGCATATTAGACCTTTGTAAGATGCATATTTGGCAAATGTTTTCTCCCATTCTGTAGGCTGTCTGCTTAGTCTTTTCTCTGGGGTTAGTTACTACAGAATTATTGTGTTTCTTTAGTGGTATCATGTTTTCTTGCTTTTTCATGTTTCTTGTGTCCCTGCTTTGACGTCTCTTTTTCTGGTGGATCATTCACCACCTCTGAATATTACAGAGTGGCTTTAATAGGAAAGGCTTTCATTTGCAGATGGGTCTTAGTGTACCCATTGGGAAGGGTGTGGTGACTCTACTTCCCAATAGATGCAGTGGCATAGCCTCTGTGCAGCTTCTTTGGCTGCAGTCAACATCAATGATGGCTATGCGTGCCTCAGCCAAAATGCCAATTCCCCAAGAGGCAATATATTGCTTCAATACTGGCCCAGGGGTCATGGCTGCTCTGGGTGGCCAGGGCACTAATTCCCTAGGAGACAGAGTGCTGTTTCAGAACAGACTCAGGAGAATGATTCCTCTGGGCAGCCAAGATACCACTTCCCCAGGAGACACGCTCTCATGTCAGCTCAGGCACAGGGTGTTGCAAGTGCTTTAGGTGGCCAACACACTATTTCCCTGGGAGGTAGTGTGCTGCTTCAGCTCATGCCCCTAGGAGCAGGGCACAGCAGCAACTGGGAGGGGTAGATAATGCAGCTGTGCCACAGGTTAGTCTCACAGTTTAGGGCATAGCAGTAACTCAGCTCAGGGATAGTATTCCACCAAACAGGGGTGGTTCAATGGCAACAAAGTCTCAGAGACAGAAGTGTGCCATAGCCTCTTACATGTAGAGCAGGACACCCTCCAGCAGTGGTTCCAAGTCCAAGATGCTGCAGTACAGCAGCCCCATCAGCCACGATGAATGGGGCACAGTGTCAACTCCTTTGGGAGGAGCACAGTCATGTGAACTCCAAGAAGCTCCCTCAGGTGGGCTTTGCACCTGTGACAACTGCAGGAGTTTCCAGTGGTGAGGACTATAGGTGTCCAGTGTGGTGATAGAGGCTGCTGAGGGCCTCTTGCTTACCTTTTCTCTGCAGTAAGAAATCCTTCCTGGTTCTGACCTGATCATAACTAGCGGATGAGGTGGCAGAGCCAAGGTGTTTCCTTCCATTCTCTGAGACCATCCTGGGTTTCTGTGCTCTACAGGGTTTCTGCTTCTCCTTTGCTGTACTCTGGTGCCCTCTTTTAGCTATTCTCATCAAGATGTAGTTTTTTAGTCAGGCTTTTTTCCTTGTGTGCAGATGAGCACTAAAGGCTTCTAGTGTAGGTTAGCTTGCCAATATTACTCCAGTATGAACATTTTAACATTAATTATTTCAACACATAAACATAGGATATCTTTTCATTGCTTTGTGTCTTAAATTTCCCTCATCAGCGTTTTATAATTTTCAGTGTACTGATTTTTCACCTCTTTGGTTAAATTTATTCCTAAGTAGTTTATTCTTTTTGACAGTTTTGGAAATTTTTAAAATAATAATTACTTTAAATAATTATGTAATAATGTTATTTCTTAATAATTAAAAATAGTTAACTACTTTAAGTGATTATTTAGTAATAATTTTAAAAATAAACTCCCAGGTATACAGTCAACTAATATTTGACAGGGGTGCCAAGATGAAAACAAAATAAGAAAGGACAGTTTCCTCAGTAAATGGTGTTGGAAAAACTGGATATCCACATGTAAAAGAATGAAACTGAAATCTTATCTTCCACCACTCATGAAAATTAATTTAAAATGTATCAAAGACTTAAATGTAAGGCCTAAAACCATAAAATTCATAGAAAGAAAAATAGGAAAAAAGCCACTTGCCATTTTTCTGGAGAATTTTTTTTTAATAGATATAAGAAGAAAAGCTCCTGTGAACATGGCACTGAGAGTGGCGTGGAGTTTGCAGGCAGTGGTATGTAGCCTGCATGCACCCTCAGCACCTGCTGGGCCTTGCCTGCAGAGGCTCTGGTGGCTGAGGGTGGGTGACTTCTAGACATGTTCTGCTCTCACTGCATAAATTCACAGAGAAACATGAATGCATAATAACAGAAAATGGTATTGTAACAGTGCGAATCAGCAATTTGCACAGAGATCTTTGGGAGCTGTTGTTTACTGTAGTCGGCCTGAAGTTGGGACAAAATTGAACAAACAAGATGAGTTTGGTGCTTTGGAAAGTATGAAAGCTACTAATGAACTCTTTTCTCCTTTATCAGAATCCCTTGAAGAAAATCCAGAGTTGTCAACAAATCTATTGGGGGAACCAGCTCCTAGTATTTCAACGTAGGTTCTTTTCTATTTTCCCTAAGTGTTGGCTGGTCTAAGAAATAAAGAGAAAGAGTACAAAGAGAGAAATTTTACAGCTGGGCCTCCAGGGGTAACATCACATATTGGTAGGACCGTGATGACCCCAGGTCGCAAAACCAGCAAGTTTTTATTAGGGATTTTAAAAGGGGTGGGGGTATATGTGCAGGGAGTAGGTCACAGAGATCACATGCTTCAAAGGGCAATAAAGATCACAAGGCAAGGGCAAAATCAGAATTACTGCTGGGGGTCTATGCCCTGCTGTGCTGATGAGGGTCTATGTCCCACTGTGCACATATTGTCTGGATAAACATCTTAACAGGAAACAGCATTAGAGAGCAGAGAACCAGTCTGACTAGAATTTACCAGGCTGGAATTTCCCAATCCTAGTAAGCCTGAGGGTACTGCAGGAGACCAGGGTTTATTTCAGTCCTTATCTCAAGTGCATAAGACAGACACTCCCAGAGTGGCCGTTTACAGACCTCCCCCAAGGAATGCATTCCTTCCCCAGGGTATTAATTCTTAATATTCCTTGCTGGGAAAAGAATTCAGCGATATCTCTCCTACTCACACATCTGTTTATAGGCTCCCTGCAAGAAGAAAAATATGGCTCTATTGTGCCTGACCCTGCAGGGAGTCAGACCTTATGGTTATGTTCCCTTGTTCCCTGAAAATCGCTGTTATTCTGTTCTTTTTCAAGGTACACTGATTTCATATTGTTCAAACACACGTTTTACAATCAATTTGTACAATAGTGGTCCTGAGGTGATGTACATTCTCAGCTTACAAAGATAACGTGATTAAGAGATTAAAGTAAAGACAGACATAAAAATTATAAAAGTATTAGTTTTGGGAACTGATAAATGTCCATGAAATCTTCACAATTTATGTTCAGAGATTGCAGTAAAGGCAGGCGTAAGAAATTATAAAAGTATTAATTCTGGGAACTGATAAATGTCCATGAAATCTTCATAGTTTATGTTCTTCTGCCTCAGTTCCAGCCGGTCCCTCTGTTCAGGGTCCCTGACTTCCCGCAACACAAATCTTGTTACGAAGATGATTGGATGATCACAATGACACTCGGTAACCCTTCAGAACTAGATGAACTACAGTTCACGCTTATAATCCCAGCATTTTGGGAGGCCAAGGCAGGCAGATCACCTGAGGGCAGGAGTTTGAGACCAGCCTGGCCAATATGCTGAAACCCTATCTCTACTACAAATACAAAAATTAGCCAGGTATGGTGGCACATGCCTGTAATCCCAGCTACTCAGGAGTCTGAGGCAGGAGAATCACTTGAAACCAGCAGGCAGAGGTTGCAGTGAGCTGAAATCATGCCACTGCACTCCAGCCTGGGCGACAGAGCAAGACTCCATCTCAAAAAACAACAAACAAACAAAAAAAATTTCTAATGATTGTGGATAAATACAATATGCTTCTTTTTCACAATACCCTATGATTTTTAGACTAGGCTCTAATATTCAGAATTCATGAAATTATGGCAAAACCTAGTTATTAATATTATGTAATTCAAGGATACCATTGTTGTCTTAAACCTAATATAATACTGTAGCTTGTTTATATCAATATCTGGATTTGCGTCAAAATACTAAATCATCTTTCCATTGGAAGTAATTGGGAGTAGAGAACTTTTTGTCAGTGGATGTACAGTGTCAGATGAAGAACAACACTATCTTAATTGTTCAAGATAGTACATTTCCTGTTGCTATTTTTATACAGCGAAGCAACAGCTTTGCAGCAAAATAAGAAATAAAATATTCAATTTCATTTAAAAAAAGAAAACCAGGAAACAAAAGCAGAAACACACAAATAGGATTGCATCAAAATAAAAAGCTTCTGCATAGCAGTGGAAACAACCAAAAAATGAAAGAGCAGTCTACAGAATGGAAGAAAATATTTGCAAACTATATATCTATGAGGGGTTAATATTCAAAATATGTAAGACAGGGGTGTCCAATCTTTTAGCTTCTCTGGGCCACATTGGAAGAAGAATTGTCTTGGGCCACACATAAAGTACACTAACATTAACAACAGCTAATGAGCTAAAAAATCTCATAATGTTTTAAGAAAGTTTACGAATTTGTGTTGGACTGCATTCAAAGCCATCCTGGGCCACCTGTGGTCTACAGGCTACAGGTTGGACAAGCTTGATGTAAGAAATTTGTACAACTCGACAGCAATAAAAAAAGAAACAAATAATTCGATTTACAAATGGTCAAAGAACCTGAATAGACATTTTTCCAAAGAAAACATACAAATGGCCAACAGATACATGAAAATGTGTTCAACATGACTAATCATTAGGGAAATTCAAATCAAAACTGCAATGAGATACTACCCACACACCTGTTAGAATAGCTATTATTTAAAAAGACAAAAGCTAACAAGTATTGGTAAGGATGTAGATAAAAGGGAACCTTTGTGCTCTGTTGGTGGGGATATAAATTAGTGCAGCTATTATGGAAAACAGTATGGAAGTTCCTCAAAAGACTAAAAATAAAACTATCTGGCAGGGCGTGGTGGCTCACACCTGTAATCCCAGCACTTTGGGAGGCAGAGGCAGGTGGATCAAAAGGTCAACAGATCGAGACCATCCTGGCCAACATGCCAAAACTCCATCTCTACTAAAAATAGAAAAATTAGCTGGGCATGGTGGCATGCACCTGTAGTTCCAGCTACTTGAGAGGCTGAGGCAGGAGAATTGCTTGAACCTGGGAGGCAGAGGTTGCAGTGAGCTGAGATCACGCCATTGCACTCCAGCCTGCCGACAGAATGAGACTCCATCTCTAAATAAATTAATTAATTAACAAATAAATAAAAATAAAACTATCATATGATCCAGCAATCCTACTTCTGGGTATATACCAAAAGAAAATGAAATCACTATCTAGAACAGATATCTGCACTTCCATACTTATTGGACCATTATTCACAATAGTGAAAACATGGAAACAAGAATTGGCCAATAGACGAAAGATAAAGAAAATGTACTATGTATATACAATGGAGTATTATTCAGCCATAAAAATATGAAATCCTGTCATTTGCACAACATGGATGTATCCGGAGGGCATTATACTAAGTGAAATATAATAAGTCCTATAGAGAATTACAAGTACTGTACAATTCTACTTATATGTAGAACCTTAAAAAGTCAATCCATAGAAACAGAGGGTAAAATGATGGTTGCCAGGGGATGGAGGGCAGTGGAGAAAATCAGGCAATGTTGGTCAAAGGGTACAAATTTTCAGTTCTAAGATGACGAAGTTCTAGAGATCTAATGTACTGCATGGTGACTATAGTTAATAATGATGCATTGTACACTTGAAATTTATTGGGGAGTAGATCTTTCTTTGTGTTTGTTGATACCAATGGCCAGAAGGGAGTAGATCTTAAACGTTCTCACTACACACAAGATTGTTAACTATTTAAGATAATGGGTGTGGATTAACTAACTTGATTATGGTAATCATTTTACAATATATGTATGTCAAATCACCACAGTGTACACCTTAAATATATACCATTTTATTTGTCAATTATACATCAGTATAGTAGGGATGAAGAGAAAACCAGACAGGAGGAGAAACCACATCATATAATTTTATTGGTAAATAATTCTTTAGCAACCAGACAAAAATTAAGAGAGACTCATGTTCTCTCCATGTGTGCACAATAGGGGTCTTCAGTACAGGCTTTGGCACATGAATAAATGCTCACTTTATGAAAAAGTGAATCAATCAATGTACAGACCAATTCTCTCATAAGTAGAATAGTTGACAGACCACCTAAATTATATGGACCTCCCTTACACATAAATAAGAAGAGCTTATTATCTATCCCTACAATGACAGATGCCAATCCAACCACTTGTTAATGGAGAGTGTTCAGTTCATAAGTGGATCTTCATCATCTCACAAACTGACCTTTGATGAACATTACAATGAATATCATTCCAGCCCCATCTTTTGGGTGTTTTACGGAAATTTAGCACAACACAGCGCTCATCGGGATCACTGGGCTCATGTGGATGCCAGAATCTGAAAGGGACAAAAAAGATGAGGGCATTTCTTCAGAGCTTTGAAAAGACTTAGAGACAGGGGTGAGGAGCTAGGGATGAATTTCATGGAACATAGGGTCAGATATGCCCAAATCTATGTTTCAGCCACTCATGCAGCTTCTCCTCCATCTGCATTTCTGGCATTTCCTTTGAAAACTGTGCTTACATCACTCAATGTTCTCTCTCTTACTGCTTTGAATATCCTCACCACAGATTTTCCAGAGGTTCTCTTCTCTTTGTCCATCCTTATGTCCTGTTCCTATGGGTCCGTCAACCTATAGGGTGTCCTTGTATGATGAAAAGATTTCACCCTGGTCCCACTTATCAATAGAGTTTTTCCTTTTTTTAATGCACTGTTTTTAAAGTCTAGAGAACTAGTAAAATCTTTTGGATCTTCTACTTATCCCTGTTATTGGATAAGTAATTTAACTTCCCTGATTCTCAATTTTTCTATCTAAAAAATGAGGACTAGAGTAATATCACAATTTATTTCATACAGTGGATATGAAGATCAAAGGTGGTAATCCAGTAAAGTATATATTTTATGTAATTTAGGTAATATATGTAAAGTATGTAATTTATGTAATTAAAGAATTACATAAATATGAGATATAAGATTATCAGAATTTAGCATTTTTGCTTCATAAGAAGTATTAAATCTTCAACCTGACTGGGTGTGGTGGCACACACTTGTCATCCTAGCAACTCAGAAGACTTAGGTGGGAGGATCCCTTGAGCCCAGGAATTCAAGGTTGCAGTGAGCCATGATTGCACCACTGCACTCCAGCCTGGTTGACAGAGTAAGACCCTGTCTCAAAAAAGAAAAAAAGAATTATCAAATCTTAATAATTGGTTATGATCTTAATCAACACGGATTTTCACTATGTAGAGATAGGTAAATATACTGGTTAAAAGCACAGTAAGATCCACCCCATTTGAGAACTATTGTTAGCCAGGCACGGTGGCTCATGCCTGTAATCCCAGAACTTTGGGAGGCCGAGGCGGGTGGATCACGAGGTCAGGAGATCAAGACCATCCTGGCTAACAAGGTGGAACCCCATCTCCACTAAAAATACAAAAATTATCCAGGCGTGTTGGCAGGTGCCTGTAGTCCCAGCTACTTGGGAGGCTGAGGCAGGAGAATTGCGTCAACCTGGGAGGTGGAGCCTGCAGTGAGCCAAGATTGCTCCACTGCACTCCAGCCTGGGCAACAGAGTGAGACTCCATTTAAAAAAAAAAAAAAGAAGAGAGAACTATTGTTGACACCACTGGGTGACCTTAGCTGAATTATCTATACTCTCCAACCAAGTTTAATTTCCTCATATCTACAGGGGAAAAATAACAACATGTGCCTCATAGGGTTCTTGTGCAGATTAAATGAAATAACGAAATTATTTAACCTAGTGCCCAAGAGCTAAAAGAATAGTAAGCCATTCTACTTTTATAGCTGATAGCTAGAATACCCTAAGCTCTCTGCATGATCCAGGACCCAAGATTCTTTTATTTCATTCTATACTCACGTGGAACTTTCATTGTATGGTGTCTGATCTACCCATTGCCAATGTCGCTGACCTTTTGGATCTGAGAGCCCCACAAAATAAGCAGATTCTTCTTGCAGATTCTGGAAGATGAAATCCTGAGGGGGGAAAAGAAGAAGTCACAGCCTTTACAGTATTTTTTACAGCTCGAACTGAATTCTTAATACCTTAGAGAAACGAGAAGAAAAGGAGAGGATCCAGCAACAGCCGCACTGGAGCTCTATGTAGGAATGGAGGTCTCTGGCTAAGCAGGGCAGAATCAAAGAATCGCTTGTGAGCATGATGTTCAGTACATATGGAAGGATTTTTTTTTTTTTTTTTTTAGATGGAGTCTCACCTTCTATCCCAGGCTGGAGTGCAGTGGTGCAATCTTGGCTCACTGCACCTCTACCTCCCAGGCTTAAGCAATTCTCATGCCCCAGCCTCCCCAGTAGCTGGGACTACAGGCGTGTGCCACCATGCCTGGCTAATTTTTGTATTTTTAGTAGAGGTAGGGTTTCACCATTTTGGCCAAGCTGGTCTTGAACTCCCAGCCTCAAGTGATCTGCCCGCCTTGACCTCCCAAAGTGCTGGGATTACAGGCATGAGCCACCATGCCCGGCCAGTATGGAAGCAATTTCTATGATCAGAATGAATTCTCATCTTAGGTTTACTTCCCCTCTTTTCTTCACTAAGAGATTACATTCTTCAAAGTTGTACACGAGAAACTTTTGGCAAATTCAGTCATTTTCCTTTCATAACTTCAGGGATTATTTATTTTCACTCCTGAGTGTTGATTGTGATTCATCATGAGTTAACTTTCTTTTCTCTTTTCAACCTAATACCACTTATCTGTTAAATAGTTAATCATGTATAAAACATTTACATATTGAAATAACAAATTGATAATTCAGACTGAAACATTTTCATCCTTCCATTCAACCCTCATATATTTTTAATGTCACAATTTCTTTCGGGGAGGTTAGTTTTACTGAAGCAGGAAGAAGGTATGGAATATAAAGGCTTAGGAGCCCTTTCTATTTATTTTATTTGAAGCCTTCTGCCACAGCACAAATATCCCAAAGTAGCAAAAACCTCCTTCACAGCCAAGAGAGATAAACAAAGATCAGGCAGGGCTCACAGCCCCATTATCTATTAGAAAGTACCTGCTCTTCTCGAGTGTTTATCACCAGCAGGTGAGCCTCCATTCTAGCGCAGTCCTTCTCACTCTTTTGCCAAGATGCTGATTCAGTAGAAATAAAGTAGCAGTTGGAACTAAACGGCTTCCAATTCTTTGGGCAACAGCTCCAGGCTGTCTCTGTATTGGGAAGAGGTGCACATACTTGCAATATAAATAATCACTTTTAAAAGTGTGTATATTATTAAAATTAAGAGCCAAAGGAGAACACATGGAAGCTGGAACTCCCATCCCCACTCAGATGTAACCAGGAGCCCCTGCCCCTCAGGCATCAAGGAAGCCAAGTCTACCTCAATCAGGCAGTAATGAGGCAGAGCCTCTTTTCTCTTGCTGAAGTGCTATCTGAAAGGGACAGCTCTTAATGAAACATGTTTAAACAAGATCCAGACTCTCAGAATATAATGCAAAAACATCCAGAGTTCAATAGAAAATAACTCATTATGCTAAGAACCAGTTAAGTTTTCAAATTTAATAAAAAATAATAATCAATAGATGCCTGCAATCAAGACAACAAAAATGGGGCCGGGCATGGTGGCTCATGCCTGTAATCCCAGCACTTTGGAGGTTGAGGCAGGAGAATTGCTTGAGCCCAGAAGTTCAAGACCAGCCTGGGCAACACAGTGAGACCCTGTCTCAAAAAAAAAAAAAAAGACAACAAAAATGTTGGAATTATCTGACAATGATTTTAAAGCAGCCATGATTAAAACAAACAAAAAAAATGCTTCAACAAGAAGATACAAACATGCTTGAAACAAATGAAAACCTAGAAAGTTTCAGCAAAGAAAGATATAAAGAAAAACCAAATGGAAATTTTATAATTGAAAAATATAATAACCAAAATAAAAAGCTCAGTGGATCGACTCAAGAGCAGAATAAAGGGGATAGAGAGATTAGTGAATTGGAAGACAAAACAATCTGTCAACTGAACAACAGAAACAAACTAGACAGAAAAGGCTAGACACAGTGGCTCACGCCTGTAATCCTAGCACTTTCCGAGGCGGAGGTGGGCGGATCACCTGTGGTCAGGAGTTCGAGACCAGCCTGACCAACATGGCAAAACCCTGTCTCTAAAAAAAAACCCTGTACTAAAAATACCCAAAAAAAGGCTGGGTGTGGTGGCTCACACCTGTAATCCCAGAACTTTGGGAGGCCAAGGTGGACGGATCACCTGAGATAAGGAGTTTGAGACTAGCCTGGCCAACGTGGTGAAACCCCATATCCACTCAAAATACAAAAATTAGCCAGGTGTAGTGGCACATACCTGTAATCCCAGCTCCTCAGGAGGCTGCGGCAAAAGAGTCGCTTGAACCCAGGAGGCAGAGGTTGCAGTGAGCCGAGATTGTACCACTGCACTCCAGCCTGGGCGACAGAGTGAGACTCCGTCTCAAAATAAATAAATAAATAAATAAATAAATAAAAACAGAACCTTGTAAAGTGACCCCAAATGTGTACATGCCAAACAAAGCTGCAAAATCTGTAAAGCAAAACTGATACAATTGAAGGGAGGAATTGAAAAATACACAATTACAGGTGGATACATCAACACCTCTCTCTCAACAATTGACAGAACCACACAGAAAATCAGCAAGAACATAGAACTTAAAAACATTGTCAACTACAAGGATCTAATCCACATTTATAGAACACTCCACCCAACAACCAAATATCCATTCTTTTCCAGTGCCCCCGGAACATATGCTGAAACAAACCACATCTTGGGACATTAAATAACCTCAGCAAATTTAAAATTGCTGAAATCATATATCCAACCACAGTGAAAACAAACCAGAAATTAATAAAAGAAACAACACAGGGAAATCTCCATACACTTGAAACTAAACAACACACTTCTAAATAATCCATGAATCAAAGGAGATGTCTAAAGGGAAATTTTAAAAAATACATTGAACTGAATGAAAATGACATTACAGATTATCAAAATTCATAAGATACTCTTCTTCAATCAAAGGAACTAGGGCTCCTCAAAGAAATATCTGATTCTAGGATAGGGACATGAAATGTACAATGTGAGTCTCCAGCATTTTCAGTCCCAGAAAGTGAGGAAGTGCTAAATCAAAACAAAAGAAAAAACACATTCTGGTGATACGTTAAAGGGTCACAGGAGTCAAATGAAAGAGTTCCCAATGTCCAAAGCTGGAACCACAAAATAAAGTAGTATTGGATTATAAACCAAAATTTAAAATAAATATCCATGGAGTTGGACACACAATGGGGAACAACACACACTGGGGCCTGTGGTGGAGGGAGCAAGCTGGGAAAGGGAGAGCATCAGGAAGAATAGCTAATGGATACTGGGCTTAATGCCTGGGTGATGGGTTGATCCGTGTAGCAAACCACCATGGCACACATTTACCCATGAAACAAACCTGCACATACTGCACATGTACCCCTGAACTTAAAAGTTGAAGAGAGATATATATATCTCCATGAGTACATGCAGAT
>NW_012106119.1:449001-450052 GCF_000951045.1 Mandrillus leucophaeus | reverse complement strand
GATTAGTGAATTGGAAGACAAAACAATCTGTCAACTGAACAACAGAAACAAACTAGACAGAAAAGGCTAGACACAGTGGCTCACGCCTGTAATCCCAGCACTTTGGGAGGCCAAGGCGGGTGGATCACGAGGTCAGGAGATCAAGACCATCCTGGCTAACAAGGTGGAACCCCATCTCCACTAAAAATACAAAAATTATCCAGGCGTGTTGGCAGGTGCCTGTAGTCCCAGCTACTTGGGAGGCTGAGGCAGGAGAATTGCGTCAACCTGGGAGGTGGAGCCTGCAGTGAGCCAAGATTGCTCCACTGCACTCCAGCCTGGGCAACAGAGTGAGACTCCATTTAAAAAAAAAAAAAAGAAGAGAGAACTATTGTTGACACCACTGGGTGACCTTAGCTGAATTATCTATACTCTCCAACCAAGTTTAATTTCCTCATATCTACAGGGGAAAAATAACAACATGTGCCTCATAGGGTTCTTGTGCAGATTAAATGAAATAACGAAATTATTTAACCTAGTGCCCAAGAGCTAAAAGAATAGTAAGCCATTCTACTTTTATAGCTGATAGCTAGAATACCCTAAGCTCTCTGCATGATCCAGGACCCAAGATTCTTTTATTTCATTCTATACTCACGTGGAACTTTCATTGTATGGTGTCTGATCTACCCATTGCCAATGTCGCTGACCTTTTGGATCTGAGAGCCCCACAAAATAAGCAGATTCTTCTTGCAGATTCTGGAAGATGAAATCCTGAGGGGGGAAAAGAAGAAGTCACAGCCTTTACAGTATTTTTTACAGCTCGAACTGAATTCTTAATACCTTAGAGAAACGAGAAGAAAAGGAGAGGATCCAGCAACAGCCGCACTGGAGCTCTATGTAGGAATGGAGGTCTCTGGCTAAGCAGGGCAGAATCAAAGAATCGCTTGTGAGCATGATGTTCAGTACATATGGAAGGATTTTTTTTTTTTTTTTTTTGAGATGGAGTCTCACCTTCTATCCCAGGCTGGAGTGCAGTGGTGCAATCTTGGCTCACTGCACCTCTACCTCCCAG
>NW_012106119.1:424435-447331 GCF_000951045.1 Mandrillus leucophaeus | reverse complement strand
GGGGATAGAGAGATTAGTGAATTGGAAGACAAAACAATCTGTCAACTGAACAACAGAAACAAACTAGACAGAAAAGGCTAGACACAGTGGCTCACGCCTGTAATCCTAGCACTTTCCGAGGCGGAGGTGGGTGGATCACCTGTGGTCAGGAGTTCGAGACCAGCCTGACCAACATGGCAAAACCCTGTCTCTAAAAAAAAACCCTGTACTAAAAATACCCAAAAAAAGGCTGGGTGTGGTGGCTCACACCTGTAATCCCAGAACTTTGGGAGGCCAAGGTGGACGGATCACCTGAGATAAGGAGTTTGAGACTAGCCTGGCCAACGTGGTGAAACCCCATATCCACTCAAAATACAAAAATTAGCCAGGTGTAGTGGCACATACCTGTAATCCCAGCTCCTCAGGAGGCTGCGGCAAAAGAGTCGCTTGAACCCAGGAGGCAGAGGTTGCAGTGAGCCGAGATTGTACCACTGCACTCCAGCCTGGGCGACAGAGTGAGACTCCGTCTCAAAATAAATAAATAAATAAATAAATAAATAAAAACAGAACCTTGTAAAGTGACCCCAAATGTGTACATGCCAAACAAAGCTGCAAAATCTGTAAAGCAAAACTGATACAATTGAAGGGAGGAATTGAAAAATACACAATTACAGGTGGATACATCAACACCTCTCTCTCAACAATTGACAGAACCACACAGAAAATCAGCAAGAACATAGAACTTAAAAACATTGTCAACTACAAGGATCTAATCCACATTTATAGAACACTCCACCCAACAACCAAATATCCATTCTTTTCCAGTGCCCCCGGAACATATGCTGAAACAAACCACATCTTGGGACATTAAATAACCTCAGCAAATTTAAAATTGCTGAAATCATATATCCAACCACAGTGAAAACAAACCAGAAATTAATAAAAGAAACAACACAGGGAAATCTCCATACACTTGAAACTAAACAACACACTTCTAAATAATCCATGAATCAAAGGAGATGTCTAAAGGGAAATTTTAAAAAATACATTGAACTGAATGAAAATGACATTACAGATTATCAAAATTCATAAGATACTCTTCTTCAATCAAAGGAACTAGGGCTCCTCAAAGAAATATCTGATTCTAGGATAGGGACATGAAATGTACAATGTGAGTCTCCAGCATTTTCAGTCCCAGAAAGTGAGGAAGTGCTAAATCAAAACAAAAGAAAAAACACATTCTGGTGATACGTTAAAGGGTCACAGGAGTCAAATGAAAGAGTTCCCAATGTCCAAAGCTGGAACCACAAAATAAAGTAGTATTGGATTATAAACCAAAATTTAAAATAAATATCCATGGAGTTGGACACACAATGGGGAACAACACACACTGGGGCCTGTGGTGGAGGGAGCAAGCTGGGAAAGGGAGAGCATCAGGAAGAATAGCTAATGGATACTGGGCTTAATGCCTGGGTGATGGGTTGATCCGTGTAGCAAACCACCATGGCACACATTTACCCATGAAACAAACCTGCACATACTGCACATGTACCCCTGAACTTAAAAGTTGAAGAGAGATATATATATCTCCATGAGTACATGCAGATATAAATAAATGATTGGATAAATAAATGGAATAAAAGAGACAAATGTCACCTGGACAAAATTTCAAATAAATTATATAGATACGTGTGACGGCTAATTTTATGTGTCAACTTATCTGGGCCACAGTACCCAGATATTTGGTCAAACATTCTGGGTGTTTCTGTGAAAATGTTTTTGGATGAGATTTACATTTAAATTTACTGGACCTAGAGTAAAGCAGATTGCCCTCAATAATGTAAGTAGACTTCATCTAATCAATTGAAGATCTGAATGGAACAAAAAGAGGACCTCCTCTGAGCAAGAGGAAACTCGGTGGACCACCTTTGCACTTCATCTGCAGCACTGGCTCTTCAAGGTTCTGCAGCAGATGGTCTTTGGACTCAAACTGCAACTCTTACTCCTGAGTCTCCAGCCTGCTGACCATGACTGATACCATACTCCAGCTCATGAAAGGAGAGCGTAACTCCCCAATCCTTACCTTCCAAAGAGTGTAGTATGGAAAGGGGCAGGGAGGGGAAGAGTAACTTTATAGTGGAGAAACTTGACAAACACTACCTTAGCCAAGTGACCATCAATAGCCAAGAATCCTTTTGATAATACATGCCCTTGATATGATGTAATGAAAATAGCATTTTACATCTGTGATCTTCCTCCCAAAAACCAATAATCGCAGTCTAATTATTAGAAAAACATCAGACAAATTCCGATAGATGGACATTCCACAATATAGCTGACCAGTATTGCTCAAAACTGTCAGGGTCATCAAATATGAGGAAAATCTGAGAAACTACCACAGCAAAGAGGTGCTGAGAACAGGAGACATGAGACATGAGAACTCAATGTAATGTGGTGTTCTGGATGGGGATCCTATTGCAGAAAAGAAACATGAGGTGAACACTAAGGAAACCTGAAAATTGTGAATTTTAATTAATAATAATATACCAATATTAGTTAATTAGTTGTAAGAAATATACCATACTCGTGTAAGATGTTAACAACAGGGGACAGCATGTGTGCACAGCAAGGGTAAAATGAGATCTCTTTGCATTATCTGCTCAATTTTTCTGCGAATATAAAACTGTTCTTAAAAATAACCTGTTAGCCAGGCACGGTAGCTCACTCCTGTAATCCCAGCACTGGGAGGCTGAGGTGGGAGGATTGCTTGAAGCCAGGAATTCAAGACCAGCCTGGGCAACATGGCAAGATCCTCTCTCTACAAAGATTCAAAAAATAAAAATAAAATAGCCAAGCATGGTAGTGGGCACCTTTGATCGCAGCTACTAGGAGGCTGAGGTGGAGGATTACTTGGAACCCAGGAGATCAAGGCTACTGTGAGCTGTAGTCACACTACTGCATTCCAGCCTGGAAAAACAGAGTGAGATCCTGTCTCAATAATAATAATCATCATCTATTAATTTAAAGAATTTAAATAATTCACATCTATTAAAAAATCATCACCACATTTTCATCACATGGTTTTAACTGATATGTGAGAAAAAGAGCAAATGTGTATAGAAAGTTCAGAAAGAAGCAAAGGTTGAAGACGTCTAAAAGCAATGTAACCTTTTTCACAATTAAGCTTCTATTTTTTTCCACAGACAAACTAAAGATACATGAGTACATAAGAAGAATTTTAGGACCAGGCACCGTGGCTCACGCCTATAATCCCAGCCCTTCAGGAGACTGAGACAGACAGATTAGCTTAGGAGTTCAAGATCAGCCTGGGCAACAGGGTGAAACCCCATCTCTACAAAAAATACAAAAACTAGCTGAGTGTAGTGGCATGTGCTTGTAGTCTCAGCTACTCAGGAAGCTGAAATGCGAGGATCACTTGAGCCCAGGAGGTTGAGGCTGTAGTGAGCTGTGTTTGCGCTACTGCACTCCAGCCTTGGCAACAAAGGGAGACCCCGTCTCAAAAAAACAACAACAAAAGAATGTATGTCCTATATATTTGCTTTTTGTTTTTTGGTTTTGGGTGTGTTTGTTTGTTTGTTTGTTTTTGGTTTTGAGACGGAATCTTGCTCCCTCGCCAGGCGAAGTGCAGTGGTGCAACCTCAGCTTACCGCAACCTCTGCCTCCGGGGTTCAAGTGATTCTCCTGCCTCAGCCTCCCGAGTAGCTGGGATAACAGGTGCACACCACCACGCCCAGCTAATTTTTGTGCTTTTAGTAGAGACGGGGTTTCACCATGTTGGCTAGGATGGTCTCGATCTGTTGACCTCGTGATCCACCCACCTCAGCCTCCCAAAGTGCTGGGATACAGGCGTGAGCCACCGCGCCCAGCATGTCCTATATGTTTGTATATTTGTAGCTTAAATTATTGTGAGACTCAACTTCTCAGTATGATCTACCTGAGAATGTTACTGGAAATACTGATTTGGGATCCCTACATAGTATAGTCAGCAACTGAATTCTAGGCACATTAACTTTTACCTTCCGTGGTCATATTTTTTTTCACACACTCCAATGTTGTATGAACCAGGTCTTTCGTAGTCATTTTTTCAAGAAGCTGAGAATATTTTTGAAAGAAAACTGGAAAAGAGAATAAAGACCATTTATTTTCCTGGTAGCATTATGACTTTGCTCTTTATCGTTACTTTCTTGCATTCTTTATTGAAACAAAACTTAAAGTGCCGTATTACTTGAGTAGAGGGAAAAGATTTCCCATTTTGAAACTATAGATATCTCTAGGAATAGCTAAAAGATCAGTAGTTGGAAGAGGACACAACAGTTCCATCATAATGGATCTAAAGTCCCCCCACATTCTCCTTCAATACTTAATATAAGATGCACGCAAAGGCAAACTCTTGGGGGTGGAGGGACGGAGGGCAATAAACACTTATATTTAGGGATGTGCACACCCTGGGACTCTGGAGCGGAGGGGAGAGGGGCAAATTAATTCTGAGGAGTTCTGGGTTAAAAAGAACCCCACATGGATCAAGAGCGCATGATTTTCTTCCTCTTCTCTCCAGTACTCTCTCCATCCCAATTGGCTCTTACTCCTCAGCACACCAATGCTCCCATGTTTCTCCCAATTTAAAACTAACCCACCTCTCCCTCTAGAAACTGAACTTTTGGGCGGGCACGGTGGCTCACGCCTGTTATCCCAGCACTTTGGGAGGTCAAAGAGGGTCAGGAGTTCGAGACTAGCCTGGCCAAGATGGTGAAACCTCGTCTCTACTAAAAATACAAAAATTAGCTGGGCGCAGTGGCAGGTGCCTATAATCCCAGCAACTTGGGAGGCTGAGGCAGGAGAATTGCTTGAACCTGGGAGGCGAAAGTTGCGGTGAGCCGAGATCGCGCCTCCGCACTCCAGCCTGGGCGACGGAACAAGACTCCATCTCACAAAAAAAAAGAAAAAAAAAAAAAGAAACTGAACTTTTTCTCTTTTCTCCCTACCTTTCATTTGCTCCTTGACCCATCATATTCTGGGTTTTACTTCACTATTTCACTAAAACCATCCCTAAAATGGATCCTCAGTAATATCCTAGGGTTACTTAGTCCTTTTCCTATTTGACTTCCTTAAAGGCTTGACCCCAGTTATCTTTCCCCTTAGCTCTTGGGACACTACTCTCTGTTGTTTTTGTCTTACCTTTCTTGCTGCTGCTTCTTACACTCTTCTGTAGGCCCCTTTTCCTCCATCCATCTCATTTAAAATGTAACATATCCCAGAGTTCCATCCTTATCCCTCTTTCTTATACTAAGTTATCTCCCTGAGTGATATTATATATTCTCATGGCATCACCTGCTACCTCTATGTGAAGGACTTCCAAAGCTCAGACCTCTCCCCCTAAATCCAGACAAATGGACCAGCAGACATGTCCATTTGAGGTTCTCACAGTCATGTAAAACTCAACATGCCCAAAACTTAAGTCACCATCTTCCAACCCAAACCTGCTACTGATCCTATATTGTCTACCTCTTTGAAAAACTTAATGATTTCTGAGTTTACAAAGTCAGAATATTGGAGCCACACTTTACTTCGCTAGGTCCCTTATTTCCCAGAACTGAATATTCATCAAACCTCTACCTCCTTTATCATTCAAAACTACTTCATCTTCTCTTTGTGCGCTAACACTAGCCATAGACCAGTCTGACAGTATTTCTCAATTGAATTAGCGAATTATCCTTCTAACCTCGCTTTCCCTCCAAATTTGTCCTCATATATCCATTTTCCACACCTCTGTCAACATGCTATTTCTTTTTTTTTTTTTGCTTTTAAAAACATTTTATTTTGTTATTTATTATGTTATTATTTGTTGATGTTTTAGCTATTGCATATTTATGTGTTTTCATTTCTTTCAATTGATTTTCTTTGAATCTTTATACATCATTACTACTTTTGGTGTAATTTATTCCACTTTGGGCACTTCTTCATAAGTCCAATCCGATTATATCAATTCCCTGCTTAAAATTCTTCGATTTTAAAAATTGCAAAAATGGCCACAACTTTCAACATTCCCTGGATCTACACTGTTTTGCAATGTGATTTTGCAGTTTCTTCATTTAAGAGACGTGGTCTATTTCTCCACTGCCTGGATCTGGGCTGCCTGTCAGACTTCTTTTGGCCAAGGTGAGATCTGTGCTAGTTCCAAGGTGAGACTTCAAAAGGCGTTGCTTACTTTAGCTTTCAGTCTTAAAAGCCTGCCAGTTGCCATGTGAACAAACCCAGGCTAGCCTGATGAATGATAAGAGAAATGTGGCCAAATCTCTCCTGCCATTCCAGCTAACATCCTCTTCCTCAGAAGCTAAGTTGCCTGTGGCCAGTACCCAACCACATATACATAAGTGAGTTCAGCCAGGACTCAGGGAATCTCCCAACTGATGCCAGTCTCAATTGCCAAGCCACAGATGTATGAGCTAAATAAATAGTTGCTGTTTTAATCCACTACGTTTTAGATTGGCTTATTAACCAGCAAAGGATAATTGAAAAAATAACCTTTAGGAGGGAAAAAAATCCAAACTCTTTATCATGATATACAGCACTCTTCATGGTCTGAGTCTTGTTTATTTCTGTCACCTACAACTTCATTTCTTAGTTCTTTGCTTAGCGCCATATGTTCCAGTCATGCATACTTACGTTTCCCCAAATTCCACACTCTCTCATCTCTAGTTCATTCTTGGTATACACAGCTCTAGATGTCACCTCCTCCAGGAAGCCTACCTCAGCCTCTTGCACTTATTATACTTCTTAACTGCACAACACTTACCATACAATGTTATAACCGCTGGTTCATTTCACCATTCTCTAAATTTCTTGAGACCAGGTGCTGTGGCTCTGTCTTGACTCTCTGTCAGGCACAGTGCCTGACATACAGTAGACGGACAATACTTATGAAATGACCAAAGAAATTAATAGAGAATCTACCTAAATGTACACTAGTTTTGATGCCTTTTAAAAATTTGGGGCCAGGCGTGGTGACTCATGCCTGTAATCCCAGCACGTTAGGAGGCTGAGATGGGCAAATTGCTTGAGCCCAGGAGTTCAGGACTAGGCCAGGAAACATGAGAAAACCCTGTCTCTACTAAAAATACAAAAAAAAATTAGCTGAACATGGTGACGCACACCTATAATCCCAGCTACTTGGGAGGCTGGGGTAGGAGAATCGCTTGAACCTGGGAGGTGGAGGTTGCAGTGAGCCAACACTGCACCACTGCACCCCAGTCTGGCTAACAGAGCAGGGGGGAAGAACCCAACAAATGCTGAAAGCCAAAGATATGCAGCAATCCACCTAATTTGCTAAACTGGCTTTTAGATCCCACACAGTCTTGAGTAGGACAGGAATAATCAGAGTAAAAGTCAGTAGAGAACTCCTCCTGAAATATGTCTTCCCATCTCCTTGTTGTCTACCTGCTCATCCCAAAAGATAAGTGTCTGTGCATTCAAATAATACTGGCCTGATAAATGCTAGAAGGAAATATAGAGTTGTCCTCACTTACGTAGTGTCTAGTATAGAGATGATGCCCCACAGATTTCACTCTGTAATACAAATACATGCACCCACATTTATGCTTCAGTTTCTCTAAATGAGAATGGATTCCATTATTTTTACAAGACAGTAACTAAATCCAAATAAAGAGTAAAATTCACAGTGGATTCCCATGAATTATGTCTCCCCAGAGAAAATTTCACTTCGGATTTCTGGATAAACTCATTTTCAAAAGTCAATTTTTAAAAGATACCCTCTCTTCATGTACAGCAGATATTGCTTATTGGTTCGGTTGGAATACTTACTGAAAAAAGCAATAAAGAATGAGATTGCCAACAGCAGGAAAAATATCATCAGTGAGGCACAAAGCAGCTTGGAGAACCCGGTATTACTTTTGTGAGGGGCAGTCCTTTTCTTGGAAGCTGAAGAAGAAGCCAAATTAGTTTTATCAGTAATAAGTTCTGTCTTTACTTCCTCTTCTTCCTCCTCTTCCTTCCCTTTTCTTGGATGACACACAGTTACTAACGGTATGACATTTGAAATCACATGAGAACAGGAATAGAAAGGCTATAATAATATTCACTTTAGAAACTTTAGAAAATATATAAAAATACAAATTCCTACCATTGAGGATAACTGTTATGCCATACAAGTTATAATGCACCATAATATTTTGATATATATCTTTCTAGCAATTTTATGAATGTATATATACATATATGCAAATTTTCCCACATGATTGACATACCATAAATACTGATATCTGCGCTATTATTTTCCTTACACTGTATCATGAACATTTTTCATACCCTTATATTTTCTTCTTTAATGCTCCGTATTATGGTTGCATAGTATTTCATCATATATTTAAATAATAGATTGTTTCCAACTTTAAATAATGCTATAGTAAATAAATTTTTATAATCATCCATGGTTACCATCTCATGGTTAGAAACTGCTTTCTTAAAGTTATGATATTTTGTAAAATGATGGGGGGAAAATCTTCAGTATTATATAATATGATTACATTTTCAGTAAAATACATATGCACCTGATATGTATTTGTCTGTGGAAGGATATTCACTAAATTGCAAATTATGATTGTCTCTAGATGATAAGAGTAATTATAATTCAAATATCTGTGTACCTCTGGCTAATTTATTCTACAATGAACGTTAATACTTGTGTAATAAAGAAATTATACAAAGTTTTTAAGGGGAAAAAATTTCCCTAAGTGCTCTCCACACCTTCACAGAGATATTTTAGAAAGCATAACTATAGTCCTGACCCCTTCCCCCATAGTTTCTTGTACTCTATATACATTCTTTTCTCTCTTTTGCTCTATACTTGGGATATCACACATGACACCCAAATTACCTTGCATCTACTCGTAAACGTAACAGAGTCTGTCTCAGAGATGCAACATGCAATAAGTTCTCTGATTTCAGAAAAAGTTTCCTGGAGATTTAAGAGACTTTCTTTGTAGACTTTCTAGTCTTTCATTTGCAATGGCCTTTTGTTACATTTCCATCCATTACCAACAAATATTCCCTCACCACTGTCCACCCAAACTCTTTCCCTCTAACTGATCAAAAAACAAATCTCACAAATTCATCAGGACCCCCTGCATCTGGGTTGATGGTTTCAGAAGCTGTATTCAACCTCTTAACCCCAGCCCCACTCAGCCTTAGAAAACACAGGGGCATCAGAGCGCTCGCCTTAGCTCAGAACTGGCATTGATTTCTCTCACCTCTATTTCAGTAAGCAGAGTGGAGGCTGAAGAGCGTGGCACAAAATCTTTTGTTCTCCACACTACAAATGTACACCCCGTAATGTGTATCTGCAGGCTACTCAGTCTTCTGGGACTCTTGTGTTTCCCAGACATATTCAATCAGAGAACCAGCAACTCCCAACACCTAGGCCTTATTCATAAACCCTCTCCTCATCCTTCCTCTCATCATTCACTCTGACCCGCAGAAAATGATCTTTACCTGCAGAAGAGGCTGAGTCGATGCCTGAGAACTTGGATTCATTTTGGAACCTCACTTCAGCATAAGTGATTTCTGAAGTCATAATGGGAAGAGACCTTCTGCTTTCTTCAAAAAATTGGTTTCAAATCTTTCTTCAAACATCTTATAAATGAGAACCAAACATGGTGGTAGATTACCTCCTTCCTTTCACCCACCTAGAGGAGAGCAGAGGCACCAGATATCTTCAAGATAGGCACATATCTTCAAGAGCGGTCTCTTGAGAACTAAGGATCACAATAAAAACCAAAAACCTCAGTTCACAGAGGCCCTTTCCTCAGGACCACTATAGTGAGAATCACAGCTTTGAAACAAATGCAAGCAAATGCAATAAAAGTGGGAAACTGAAGGGTTGTGGAAACAGGAAGGAAAAAAAAAAGAGGAACCAAGCAATTAGAGAAGTCTTTCTTGAAAACTGTGTTCTTCACCAGTAAAAAATACAATTTGTGTGCTTCCACACGCAAATGTAATTATTTTTGACCAAACAACCTGAACAAAGACTTAGGCTGCATTCATCTTATCATTTTTGACTGATAGGCAACTTGTTAGTACCACATTCTAAGAATATAGACACAAAACTCACGTATCAGCCTCCCTACCTTCAAGAATCAGCTTCCTCTAGCATGGTGGGGAAGGCAGAGTTTAAACCCCATGCCTTCTGAAGCTGCTTCTCCATGCTCTCGGTGTTTCCTTGTTGGTAACTACTCTATCAAGGGTCTGCATTCATCTTGCTAGAATCTCCGGAAAGCAGCTCCCTCTATTGGATGCTGGAGGAGAGGGAAGGCCAGCCTTTATTCCACGCTTTCCTAGCCTTTTAATCCCCACACCACCTCCAATATATATGACTATTTTTTAACAGTTAGGATAATTAAATAGAAACACAGTATAGAAGGGGATAAACTTAAAGTACGAAATATAACTTTTTCCAAAGGCCTAGAAGAAAACACTCCAAATATTAAATCCTTCCTGTGGAATCTCTCCATAGACATGCTCCCAGCTCACACCTGGATTCTCTGCCCTCAACTCTCTGCAAATGACCCTCCTTTTAATCTCCCCGAGCTGATTCCTTCTCCTGCATAGCATGTATGCACACACACACCCCTATATTTCTATATTATTTCTATATCTAAATATATTGAACACCAATATTCTATAATCTAAATATATTGAACACCATGAGTTCACACGAATTCCTCTAATTCCAATCTAACACCACAGGATTCATTCTAGTTTTCTCCCTTCCCACATTCCTAACTCCTTTCTGTGACAGTAAGAAACCTGCTTTCATTGTCTTTCACTTACTCCTTATTTGATCAATCTCCTGGATGTCTTCAATCTCCCACCTGCTAAGATGTCCCTCTCTTCCTAGTTGGGCTCTAACTCTTCAGTCCAAGCCACCATCCCCTGCGCTGACGCCCTCCCTCCTCACTCTGAGGGTGCCGGCAAAGGGCCAGCCCTATCCCCACTCCCATGAACATCCCCCCACAAACATCCTCCTCACCCTGCCAAGGTTCTGACTCCCTGTGCTAGGCCACTCCTCTTCAGGAAAGCCCTCCTCACTCTGCTTGCGCTCTGATTCCTGATGCTGGTCCCCTAGTCACCACTTAGACCCCCGTAGGTTCTAATGCTCCACACAAGGTCACCCCATGGGTGGGAACCCTCCTCACCCTGGAGGGGTTTGACCTCCTTATTGGGCTATCCTACCACATGGACCACTTCCTTATCCTGCTAAGTTTCTGAAACCCACACCAAGTCTACCCTCTGCATAGAAGCTTTCTTCATCCTGCTTGGGCTCGACACTCCATGCAGGTCCTCCATCCCCCAGCAACAATGTCCACCTTACCCTACTTAGGATCTGAGTTCCCTCACTGGGCTACCCCACCACATAGACACCCTCCTTATCATGCTTGGTCTCTGAAACTCACACCAGGTCTACCCTCTGCAAGGATGCTCTCTCTCCTCATCCTGCTTAAGTGCTGAGTCCCAACCCCAAAGGGGCCAACACTAGGCATGGGTATCCTCCTCACCTCTCCCACATGCTGACATACATACCAGGCTGGCCCCAGAGTACTCTGCTTGCGACTCTGACTCCCTACAGAAGGTGACCTCATACATGGATGCCCTCCTCACCCTGTTTGCACTCCAAGTCACTACACCTGACTCTCCCACCACCTCTCAGGCTCTGACCTCTCACATCAGGCTACCCCTCCTATGGACACCCTCGTCGATCTTATCCTCTGACACCCTGCACTGGGCCATTGTCAGGAGTGGACATCTCCTCGCTCTGGCTCTCCATGTCAGAACGCTTTCCCACCCCCACAGGGTGTTCTTCTCACTCTGCTTGGGCTCCAGCACCACCGTCAGGCCAGTACCCTGCATAGTCACCCTTTTCACCCTGCTAAAGCTCTCACCCTGTGCCAGCCAGGCCACTCCTGCTCTCCCAGCTACCTCAACACAGACACCTCTCTTGCTACTGCTTTGTTTAGAATCAAATTATTTAGTAAGAAAAGGGAAAGGGGAATGGCAAAGCATAAGGGAGGGATAAGAGAAATTTAAGTTCTCCACAATTAATTATTGGACCTAACCAGCATGTGCACGTAGACAGGTATACATGCACACATACTCCCTGAAATAATGATCATTGATTCTCAGAGGCTTTACAATCTAAGCTCATAATTAGAAAGCAAACCATATTCCTAAAATTATAGCTCTCTCCCTAGAATAAGTCACGTTATAACTGGATTACACTGTATCACCAACAACCCCAAAATCCAAGAGGCTTACAACACAGACATGTATTTCTCACTCACATTGCACATGTGCTTAGGGTCACCGTGGAGCTGACTGCAACTCCGCTTGGCTCCTTTCCAAGTGTTTTCTCATTCTGGAAGCTGAGATCACAGAATAACTCCTCGTAAGCTGGACCATGTAGTAGCATCCTTTATTCAGATAAGGTGTACATTGTATTTGCTCTGATTCTGTTGGCCAATGCAAGTTATCTGTAAGCGAGACAGGGAAATATACTTTGTCTACAGAAAGATATGTCAAGGGTATCAAAGTTTAATCCTTTCACAAAGGAGAACATAAACATTTGGAAACAATAATAGAATCTACCCCCCTATCCCTTTAAATTATTTATCCAAGAGATCTCTTGGGCAGTGATCTCCAAAATAGGGTGCAAGTACTTTAGGCAGTATAAAAGAGGATCTGCTAAGGCACAGAGATAAAACACTAAACATCTATTTATACTGATTTAAAGTTTTAAGGAAGATAAGCTTTACTAGTATTGATTGCATGTCATGTGTGGTATGGCACCTATTATGAGGGAAGACTGGAAGTTCCACAACTCTGAGAGGTTGACCGTGTGCCTTCACTTGTTCGTTTACTCTCTGAATATTGTATCCTGCTGCAGTTAACCTGGGTAGTAAAGAATTTGCCTCGATTTTATCCCCACTTCCTGGGAGGTAGCCTTTAAATCCTTGGAATTTTCTAAGTAATAGGATTGTCTTTGTTATTCGTGGTGGGCCCGATGAGGTCTCTCATGATGGGCTCCAAGATAGTTTATGCTAAGAAGGTGATTCAGGATGGGGCTGGCCATGCTGGAAAGACCAGCCATGTGATTGGAGCACTGGGGCCTTGAGCCGTGTTTTATCAGCCCAGGTGGGGAAGCGAAGCTAGAGACTGAGTTCAACTTGTGACCAATGGTTCAATCAATCATGCCTACATAATGGACCCCAATAAAAACTCTGAACATTGAAGCTCCCCTGATTGGCAATACTCTGTATATTATCACACATTAAAGTTCTAAGAAAGTGATATATCTATGGGGTCAGTGGAAATTTCCATTTAGGACTCTCTCAGGCCTTACCCCATGCATCTCTCCCTCTGGCTGGTTCTGATTTGTATCCTTTTGCTATAATAAAACTGCAGTCATAAGCATGACACTATCCTGAGTTCAGTGAGTCATTCTAATAAATCATAAAACCTGAAGTGATCACGGGTATCCCCAAATTTGTAGTCAGTTGATCAGGAGTGAGGACACCCCTGGGAACCCCTGAACTTGTGGCTGGTATCTGAAGTAATGGCAGTCTTATGAAGGCCATGCCCTCAACCTGTGAAATTTGGCCTAAGTCCAGGCAGTTGATATCAGAAGTTAATTTAATAGCTCAGTATTGTTAGTTTTATGAAAACAAAATATTTGTTAGACTATTTATATTGATATGATGGCAAGTGACCATTTTGTTCACTGTGAAAGTAATCTCAGTATTTAGAAGTAAGGATGGAGTAAATAGGGCACTTTTATTTTTACTTCAAAGTTTTTTACTGTTTGATATTTTATAAGCATGTATTTCTTTCATAATAAAAAGACACAGGCTAGGCATGGTGGCTCACGCCTGTAATCCCAGCACTTTGGGAGGCCGAGGCGGGTGGATCACCTAAGGTCAGGAGTTCGAGACCAGTCTGACCAACATGGTGAAACCCTATCACTACTAAAAATACAAAATTAACCAGGCGTGGTGGTGCATGCCTGTAATCCCAGCTACTAGGGAGGCTGAGGCAGGAGAATCACTTGAACCTAGGAGGCAGAGGTTGCACTGAGCCGAGATCGCACCATTGCACTCCAGCCTGGGCAACAGGAGTGAAGCTCTGTCTCAGAAAACAAAAGCAAACAAACAAAAAAATCTATCTTATTTTCACCAAAGATGAGACTAAGACCATTTTTGCAGCAAGACTAGTTAATTCAGCTGGTATAGTATTTTGTTCAGAGGAACTGCTTAAGAAAACAGATCTTTTGTGTCTGGATTCTTTCATTTAGCGTAGTGTTTTTGGGGTTCATCCGTGTTATAGCTCAAATCAGTTTCTCAGTCCATTAGTGTTGTAGCTGCAAGACTAGTTAATTCAGCTGGTTTAGTATTTTGTTCAGAGGAACTGCTTAAGAAAACAGATCTTTTGTGTCTGGATTCTTTCATTTAGCGTAGTGTTTTTGGGGTTCATCCGTGTTATAGCTCAAATCAGTTTCTCAGTCCATTAGTGTTGTAACAACAAAATACCTGAGACTGGGTAATTTATAAGGAAGGGAAATTTATTTTCTCAGTTCTGGAGGCTGGGAAGCCCAAGATCAAGGCACCAGCATGTTCAGTTACCTGGTGATGATTGTATCTTCTAAGGGGAGGAACTCCATGTCTTCACATGGCAGAAGGCAGATAGGCAAGAGATAGACCAGCAATGCATGATACCTGTTTTATAGGAGCCTTAATTCCATCCGCAAAGCCCTCATGGCCTAACCACCTCTAAAAGGGCCCATCTCTTAATATCATCACACTGGCAATACCTGAGTTTTGGAGGATGATGTGGTTTGGATCTGTGTCCCCACCAAATCTCACATCAAATTGTAATCCTCGGTGTTGGAGGTGGGCCTGGTAGGAGGTGACTGAATCATGGGAGTAGATTTCCCCCTTGGTACTATCCTCGCCATAGTGAGTTCTCATGAGATCTGGTTGCTTAAAACTGTGTGGCACCTCACCCCTCTCTCTCTTCCTCCTGCTCTGGTCGTGTGAAGTGTCTTGCTCCCACTTTGCCTTCCACCATGATTGGAAGCTTCCTGAGGCCTCCTCAGTAAGCAGAAGCTGCTATGCTTCCTGTATAGCCTGCAGAACTGTAAGCCAATGAAACCTCTTTTCTTTATGAATTACCTAGTCTCAGGTTTTCTTTATAGCAGTGCAAGAATAGACTAACACAGAGGGGGACACATTTCAACCACAGCAATCAGTAATTCATTCTTTTTTATGGACAAATAATATTCCACTGTATGTTGAATCTCACCCTGACAATGTAAATTATTAGCTTATGTTCACAGGTAGAGGACAAGAATAAGACTAGAAATCGTCCCTCTGTCTACTCCCAGATGAATGCATAAATGACTTTTCCTTTACTCCTACTTTTCACATGTGAAATGTAGATTCACTGAGTGCTAATCAGAGCTTCACAAGAAAGTAACCACCTGCCTCCTTGTCTACTCTGCCTTGTCCCTTACCTCCTTCCCCTCCTGCTTGCTCTTTTCCCTTAACATACTGAAGTCCTCAAAATCCTCTTCGGAAAAAGCACCGATCGCAGATTCTTCTGTGATTTGTGTTTCATTCCTGGGCACATCCTCAACCTTGGCAAAATAAACATGTAAATCAGTTGAGACCTGCCTCAGTCACTTTTTTGTTTACACAAGGAATGGTTGTCATTCTTTTTGGCATCTAACTCTCCTTATGTTTGAAGAATATTCCCACTTTATGAAACAGAGCCTTTCATATTCTACAACAGCTGCAAATCCAGGTATTTGCTTTCAGAAACTGTACCATAAATACTTGAAAGCTACAGACCTTCAGGGAAATAGAGGAAATTTGAGATTTATTATCCAATCTGGCTGAAGCTGAGAAAAGAGGAAGTACTACTAGTATTAACAGATGGGACTTGGTAGTCCTTGTCATGCAATGACAAAATAGGCAAATTGAAACACATTATCACCTCAAACATAGTTCCCATTGGAGACAAGCCTTTAAGAGCTCAAGCAGGCCAGGAGCATTGGCTCACACCTGTAATCCCAGCACCTTGGGAGGCCAAGGCAGGTGGATCGCCTGAGGTCAGGAGTTCGAGACCAGCATGGCCAACATGGTGAAACCCCATCTCTACTAAAAATACAAAAATTAGCCAGGTGTGCTGGTGAGCACCTGTAATCCCAGCTACTTGGGAGGCTGAAGCAGGAGAATCACTTGAACCCAGGAGACAGAAGTTGCAGTGAGCCAAGATAGTGCCACTGCACTCCAGCCTGCATGACACAGTGAGACTCCACTTCAAAAAAAAAAAAAAAAAAGAGCCCAAGCAACCCCAAGGGAAAGAATTTAAGAACTGTAGAGTAGAATAGTTGCTTCTTATGGCACTGGATAACCCAAAGGAAGAGAGTAACAAATTCAATAGATCCTAAATTCTTGGCCCAAGGTAAAAACTGAAAACTAGAATTTCTATAACTGTATTAAAAGAATTCTTTATTGCTTGTAGCTGCAGGCTGAAGAGGCCGAAAACCAAAGTTTTCGTTGGACTCTATGGTTAAATATTGCAAATCCAGTTGAATTCAAGCTTTGCTATGTCTCTTAAGTGAAAACGAGAGGCTTGATTGTGATAAAATGTGATCTCAAGAACTGATAAAGAAATATATGGGGATATTCATATATTGCCCAAAGCATCACAAACATTCCAAGTCCACGAAGTTTCCTGTCCCCACAAAAGCAGCAGGTATAGTGACAGCCTGAAGTCACCCTCTGGTTATCTCCCAAATTCCTGTTGTCCAGAATCCCCACACTATCTCCCTGACCTGTGAAGCAAGGTCCATTATGATGGAAAACCAAATTGAAGTTCTGAACTTCCCCTTCCTAGTAAAATAAAATCAAAAGCAGTAAAGCATCTATAATGAAATCACAAAGATTTGTACAACTAGCAAAGGATTCAAAACTGAAGCATAAGCAATTCCTGTTATATTCTTGATTTAAGTCACTCATCTTGCCCATACAGATGGGTCATAAAGAATGGTAGTAGATGACCATTCATTTAATCAGGGGGTGACTCCAATTGTAGCTGCTTTCCAAATGCAAGGTCTAGAGCAAGTCAATACAGCATTTGGCGCTTAATATAAACCAAGTAATGGCCAGGTACAGTGACTCACGCCTGAAATCCTCACACTTTGGGAAGCCGAGACAGAAGGATCACTTGCGTCCAGATCTTTGAGACCAGCCTGGGCAACATAGTAAGACCCCACCTCTACAAAAATGAAAAACAAAAATTAGGCCGGGTGCGGTGGCTCACACCTGTAATCCTAGCACTCTGGGAGGCCGAGGCAGATGGATCATTTGAGTTCAGGAGTTCAAGACCAGCCTGGCCAACACAGTGAAATCCTATCTCTACTAAAAATACAAAAATTAGCCAGGCAGTAGTGGCACGTGCCTGTAATCCCAGCTACTCAGGAGGCTGAGGCAGGAGAATCGCTTGAGCCTGGGAGGCAGAGGTTGCAGTGAGCCAAGATCACACCACTGCACTCCAGTCTGGGTGACAGAGTGAGATCCTGTCTCAAAAAGTATATATATATATTAAAAATGAGCCAGGCGTGGTGGTACACACCTATAGTCCCAGCTCCTTAGGAGGCTGAGGTGGGAGGATCACTTGAGCCCAGGAGGTGGAGGCTGTGGTGAGTTGTGATCGTGTCACTGCACTCCAGCCTGGACAACAGAGCAAGACTGTCTAGAAAAAATTAAATATATATCTATATGACATATATGTATACTATCTGGTGGATATTATTTCTTCCAGTTAATAAATAAGCTAAAAATCATAATCAAATTGCTTTTCTCCTGGCAGAAACAACATACCTTCATCATCTTCAGGCCTATATAACTCTTCAGATCTATATAACTCTTTCAATCTGGCCTACCATTTATCCTGCAGAAAATTTAAACGTCTCACCATTTTACAGGATATCCTGCTGGTTCACTCCATTGATGATATCCTACAGATGCTACAAGGAAAGTAGGACAATATGGTACCCTAAATGCCTTGGTAAGCCTCATGCCATTGAAGTCTTGGTCTATCAGGCAGTGGTTCTCAGTGTGGTCCTAAACCAACAGTATCACCTGGGAACTTGTTAGAAATGCATATTCTTAGGTTCCACCTTAGATGTACTGAATCCATAATTTTGAAGATGGGGCCCAAAAATTGTTTTAACCAGTCCTTCAGTTGATTCTGATTGATGTCTGGAGCACTTAAATATCCCCTCCAAAATATCAAATAATTTGCCATTTTAAAAGGCAGGATTCATAGGCCTCTCTGAATTTTTAAGGCAAATATATTTCACATTTGGGTGTTCAAACATATTTGCTAGAAAACTGAAAACCCTCCAGGATTTGGTGACATACTGAAAAGGCTATTCAGGTGGTTCAGGCCACAGGTAGACAGTCTGCACTTAGCCCTAACAAATTAGTGGCGCTTGAACCCTCTTTGGCAAATCCATGTAGATTGGAGCCTAAAGCAAACCAACCTGGAGATTGGTAGGAGAATTCAAAGGAGGCCAGTAGGATATTTTAGAGCAAGTCATTTCCTGTCAGCAAGTAATCGGTCTATTCTTGAAAAATGCTATTGGGTCCTTGCTGAATCAGAATATATCAACATGGGACAACAGGTAAAGATGCAACTTGAGGTAACCTTCACGAGCTGAGAGTCATCTAACTGGAGTAGAAAATCATTCGCTGCAGTAATGGCTAAGGGTTTGGATTTAAATACACACAAAGATGAGGAAACAAGGCCTTGGACAAGCACTAAGCAAGGAGTTGGAATTGAGACTTCTATATAATTCAGAATTTTTGCAAGACTGTAAATTAAGTGAAAGGGAAACTAGAAAGTAATACTTCTCCCTGGGCTTTAGGTGAAAAAGGAAAAATTCGTAGGAAAGTACAAGGTGAGTCTACAATATTTTGTTCCATCAGAAATAAAGGAATTGCTCAAACATGAATGCAAGTATGTCAAAAAGCAACAAATTAGCTTGAAGGGTACTAGGCAATGTTAGGGCAATGTGGGCACTGTATGGACGCCTCTTTTGTAGGTATCACATCTTCACATTTTACTTCAGCTCTTGCTACAGAAACCAACCTCGGGCAAGTGCAACCTGATAACACCTTGCCTCAGCCAACCATGAATCTCTTGCTTTCTGTCCCAGGGCTCCTCTGACATTACAAGTACAGATGTGCCCTGTACAGAACAAACCTGAAACTGTGCGGGTGCCAACACCCCATGAGGAAACCCTGATCCAATGACGGAAGGAAGCTAGTGGATAAATTGTCCCCTCTTGTATCACTTGGGGACACAATTTTAAGGTGCATTTTACACAGCTCCTCAGAGCTCCAGAAGAATTGAGTCCCAATTGTCCAAAACAGTAACCAACTTAATAATGCACCCTTGGCCGGGCGTGGTGGCTCAAGCCTGTAATCCCAGCACTTTGGGAGGTCGAGACGGGCGGATCACGAGGTCAGGAGATCAAGACCATCCTGGCTAACACGGTGAAACCCCGTCTCTACTGAAAAATACAAAAACTAGCCGGGCGAGGTGGCGGGCGCCTGTAGTCCCAACTACTCTGGCTGAGGCAGGAGAATGGTGTGAACCCGGGAGGCGGAGCTTGCAGTGAGCTGAGATCCGGCCACAGCACTCCAGCCTGGGCGACAGAGCGAGACTCCGTCTCAAAAATAATAATAATAATAATAATAATACACCCTTGTATTAGCTTTCCCTCTTCCCCATTTAACTCTTCTAGTCTCTCATTCCTGTTAGGCAATAAGAACCTGGGTAGGGGGTGAGAGGGCAATAAGATTCAAGAAGAGAGAAATCTGAAAAGTGAGCAGATTGCTACAACTGCTTTATTCTGAGGTTTGCTAATTCTGAGCACAGGCAGGAGGCTGAGAATCTGGATTTTGTACCCACAGATGGCTGCTGCTAGGGGACCAAAAAGCCATCAGAGCTTTTGGTAGAGCTTTCAGGAGACTTCAAATACATTACTAATTTCTCCCTAGAACATTTTCTGAATTTAAAGACTGTACAACTCAACACTAAAACAAAAACAAATCACCTAAGCAGAAAGCAAGACTTGTCAAAATGTCAACAATTGTTAAATATGGATGATGGATATATGGGTAATATTTGTATTATTCATTCAACTTCTGTTTGAAAATATTCATGATAAAAAGTGGAAGGGAAAATTCCAGGCCTCTGTGTATGTAAGTTTGGAGTACCAACTTATATTATCTATAATATAGGTAATTTTGGAGTACAAACTTACATGACTTATGATACAAAGGAGACTCTGAGCCAGGAATTTAACTTAAAATTAGGTCTCAATCTGATAATAACCCTAAGGACTTAGAAAAGGCAAATACAAAACCACTCCAAAGAAATACTCCCACAACTGCGGTAGAACAGGATTGCCCATAAGAAAAACACACTAAAGACAAACTCACAACTAAAACTTAAACACATGACAACACATGAAAAAAAGATAATAAAGAAATATATGAAAAGAGCACAATCTCGCTATAGTAAGAGAAATGAATATATTTTTCACCCAATATATTAAATATTTTTTAAATAATGTGTTGACAAAATAGAGAAAGAAACAGCCTCAGAATTTATATTAAGTATATGAATTAGGCAGAAGATAATATAGAACTAAATCTATCAAAATTTTAAATGTTGTGGGAGGAAGGAAGGGAGGCAAGGGTTGAAACACTATTGGATACTATGCTCACTACCTGAGTGATGGGATCAGTCACATCCCAAACTTCAGCATCTCGCAATATTACCCACGTAGGCCAGACGTGGTGGCTCACGCCTGTAATCCTAGAACTTTGGGAGGCCGAGGTGGGTGGATCACCTGAGGTCAAGAGTTTGAGACCAGCCTGACCAATATGGAGAAACCCCATCTCTACTAAAAATACAAAATTAGCCGGGCGTGGTGGCACACGCCTGTAGTCCCAGCTACTCGGGAGGATGAGGCAGGAGAATTGCTTGAATCCGGGAGGTGAGGGCTGCAGTGAGCAGAGATTGCCCCATTGCACTCCAGCCTGGGCAACAAGGGCAAAGCTCTGTCTCAAAAAAAAAAAAAAACAATATATGTGTGTGTGTGTGTATATATACACATATATGTACATATATGTATGTGTGTGTATATATATACACACACAGTCACATAACAAACCTGCACATGGACTCCCTGAGCCTAAAAGAACAGTTGAAATTTTTTTTTAATTAATCACATTTCACCCACCAAGTCCATTTTTGGGGAATCTATCCTTTAAATTTTCATTTAAGTATATTTATATGTAAAAGATGTTCAGTGTAAAATTTAGTGTCAAAAATGTAGGAAATGTTACTATCAATGAGGACAGTGGTTAAATATATTATACATTAGAGAACTTGAATAGTTCTAAACATAAACTAAACATAAGTAAATACAAATGCATGGGCAAAGAAAGAACTTCACAACATTATTAATTTTTACAATAATAATATAAATAATTTACGTGTCATTTTTATTTTATTTATTAAAGGATCTTTGCATAGGCAGATACACACAGAGAATGCTTTAAAAAATGTCTAGAAGACCAGGTGCTGTGGTTCACACCTATAATCCCAGCACTTTGGGAGGCCGAGGCGGGTGGACCATCTGAGGTCAGGAGTTCAAGGCCAGCTTGGCCAACATGGTGAAATCCCGTCTCCACTAAAATACAAAAATTAGCCGGAGGTGGTGGTGCACACCTGTAATCCCAGCTATTTGGGAGGCTGAGGCAGGATAATCGCTTGAACCACACTGTTCTATATACTTTATCATGTCTTTATCATGATGTCTTTATCATGTGACAAACACCATATTAGGAGTTAGGGGATAGGGGGAAGGAAGGGACATGATTCCTAATTTAAAAACTTGATGTCTAATAGAGAAGCATGTAAATAAATAATTTCAATACAATGGGAGAAGCACAAGACCTAGTTATACACTGTGCAGTGGTGGCACAAAGGAGAAAGAAGAGGTGGCTTCTGCCTGAGCTTATGAGGAAAGGTTCTGTAGTGGATGAACAGGAACTTGGGGAAAAAAGTATTCGAGGCAGAAAGACCAGAGAGTGTAAAGGCACTGTAGTATGAAATAGTGCAGCATATAATTAGATCAGTCTGGCTGGAATATTAATATGAAAATGGTGGTTTCCTTTTTAGAAAATGAACGTACAGAGGTAGGCCACAATCAATTCATTAATTATTATCTTTGACACTAGCATGTTGTCACTTTAGGTACAAATTAGTAAAGCTTTTTTAACCTCTCTGTGCCTCTGTTTCCTCATCTGCAAAATATGGATAACCCTACTACCCACCCCAGAGGGTAAGAATTAAGAAATCCCAGAAGTAAAGATTGAATGAGACAATCTTTATAAAGCACTTAGCTAGTCCCTGGCAAATGATCAGTGCTCAAAAAATACAGGATAAGAAGACAGTTGGTTTGGGGTTTCTTACTTATGTGGAAAGGTGTATAGTATAAAAGCTAAAAAGGGGGTTGAGCAGGATTACAAAGAGAATAAGAATTTAAATCCTTACTATGGAATCCGTCTGAAACATGTCTCAGAAGCGTGTCTCCCTATCATCCCTTACTCCTGATTTCTCCTCTATTAGATGACTCTTCCTACTTCCTGCCCCAATCTTGGGCATCTACCTCACTTCTAAGACAAAAAAAAAAAAAAAAAAAAAAAAAAAAACCTGTGATTTTGCCCTTACACCATCCCATTAAAC
>NW_012106119.1:400658-424385 GCF_000951045.1 Mandrillus leucophaeus | reverse complement strand
TAAGAATTTAAATCCTTACTATGGAATCCGTCTGAAACATGTCTCAGAAGCGTGTCTCCCTATCATCCCTTACTCCTGATTTCTCCTCTATTAGAACGCCCTTAGGAGAAAAACCAGCCAGCTCCTGAGGATGCACTCCTTTTTAGAGGGAAAAAAAAAAAAAAAAAAAAAAAACCTCCTGTGATTTTGCCCTTACACCATCCCATTAAACACCCGGACAGCCAGAATTAGAAGCAGTACTAGTACCAGCAACAAATATTTAAATGGAGCTTACCATATTCCAGGCCCTGTTCTAGGCACTTTAATTACTTTATATATTTATTTTTTAGAAACAGCATCTCACTCTGCCACCCCAAGCTGGAGTGCAGTGACACCATCATAGCTCACTGTAACCTCAAAATCCTGGGCTCAAGCGATTCTCCCACCGTAGGCTCCTAAAGCACTGGGATTACAGAAGTGAGCCACGATGCCCAGCTAGGCAATTTAATTTTTCAATTTATTTTACGGTCACAATATTCCATAGGTACTATTTTCATTTTGTATATGAGGAAACTGAGGCAAATAAAGTTTAACTAATTTTTCCAAGGTCAAAAAGCCAGTAAGTGGCAGAGACAAATTTTGCAGCAAAGTAGTCTGCCTTCTCCCAAATCCACGTTCCTGACCACAGCTCTTTACTGCCCATTAATCCTCTGCTATGAGTGGAGCTAGGAGGAGGAGGGTGTCCTTAAAATTAAGTATATTTCCCATTCAAATATTTATTAAAACATTATATTCATTATATTCCCCATTCAAATATTTATTAAAGTATTAAAGTATGAAGAATGGATCCTTTGCTACTTCATTTTCTGCCTGCCCAAACAGCTATTTTCCTACATTCTCAACAAACTTTGGATCAGTTACAGGCTTAGACTCCATAGACTAAATGTCCCATCCAGTCTTCATTTCTTTCTTTTTAAATTCTTCCCCTGTTCTTGTCCCATCTTAGACTGTTGAAAAAGAAAATAAAAAATAAAAAACAAATGCTTCCCCTGCCACCAGGAGTCTGAGCAAATGCCTACAACTACTTCAGTTGCTAAGGAGGAGCATGCCCTCTAGTGGTCCCGTGTTAATATGCAGCCAGATGCAGCACTGACACTAAGTGCTTCAATGACTTTTTTTTCCAGTAATAGGTACGTTGGCAGAATACACATATTAGGAAGAAAGAAAATGTTGACAAGCAAGCCAAAAAATCCATAGTGGGTCTTAATGCATTATTTTGTTTAATTGAGGAGATGATGTTATCCTTAGATTGATGAGGCAGAACATGAAGTCACAATGGACAATTATTTCACTACCGGCTCGGATGCAGGTAATTTAAGTATACCAGAGCTTTTTTGAAAATATACCACCCTGTATTGTATGTCTTTGAAAAGGAAACTGGAGATGACAGTTCTAGCAAAATTTTGAAATAAATGCAAACCATAAAAATGCTGTGAAAACCATCTGTATAAACCCAGGCTAAGGAACCACAAGTAAATAAAATTCTCCCTCTTTCCTTCCTTTGAATATGTGACTGATGGAGAATGTGTGATTGATGGAGAACTCTCAAACATTAGTCCTATAGTTACATACGTATTTCCTTCATGTACAATTGAGAAGCAATTTTAAAAATGGTTTTTGAAAAGGCTAAAAAAAACTAAAACTTGAGCAAAGTGCAATGCAATTTTAGCCATTTATAATTAAAATGAGACAGTAAACTACCAAATGTATCAGCAACTCTACTACATGATACCTGGTGTTCCTTCCCCAGGTCAAAAAGTCTATGTACCAAAGTAAAATCTGTCTTCATTACTACTTACTTGGCTCTCTCATATTGACTGGCTCTCAAGCACAAAAATAAGATTTTCTTTACTCAAAACCATAATTGCACAGAAATTAAACAACCTGCTCCTGAGTGACTTTTGGGTAAACAATAAAATTAAAGTGGAAATCAAGAAATTCTTTGAAATTAATGAGAAGTATATAATATACCATAATCTCTGGGACACAGCTAAAGCAGTTGTTAAGAGGGAAATTTATAGTGCTAAATGCCCACATCAAAAAGTTAGGAAGATCTCAAATGAACAACCTAACACCACTCTTAGAGGAACTAGAGAAACAAGAGCAAACCAACCTCAAAGCTAACAGAAATCAAGAAATAACCAAAACCAGAGCTGAACTGAAGAAACTGAGAAGCAAAGAGCCATACACAAGATCAAGAAATCCCGCAATTTGTTTTTTAAAAGAACAAATAAGATTAATAGACCACTAGCTAGACTAATAAAGGGAGGGGAAAAAAGCAGAAGATCCATGTAAATACAATCAGAATGACAAAAGGGGCATTACCATTGGCCCCACAGAAATACAAAAAACCCTCAAAGACTGTTATGAACACCTCTATGCACACAAACTAGAAAACCTAAAAAAACTAGAAACGGATAAATTATTGGAAACATGCAGCCTCCCAAGATTGACCCAGGAAGAAATGGAATCCCTGAACAGATCAATAACAAGTTCTGAAACTGAATCAGCAATAAAAAGCCTACCAACCAGAAAAGGCCCAGGACCAGGTGGATTCACAGACAAATTCTACCAGATGTATAAAGAAGAGGTTCCTGCTGAACTATTCCTACTGAAACTGTTCTAAAAAGTTGAGGAGGAAGGACTCATTGCTAACTCATTCTATGAAGCCAGTATCATCCTGATTCCAAAACCTGGCAGAGACAGAATAAAAAAAAGGAAACTGGGTCAATGTGCTTGACGGGCACAGATGCAAAAATCATCAACAAAATACAAGCAAACCAAATCCAGTAGTATATCAAAAAGTTAATCCACCATTATCAAGTAGGCTTTGTCTCTGGGATGCAAGGTTGGTTCAACATACACAAATCCATAAATATAATTCACCATATAAAGAAAACTAAAAACAAAAGCCACACAATCATCTAAATAGATGCAAAAAAGGCTTTTGATAAAATTCAACATTTCTTCATGTCAAAAACCTTCAACACACTAGGCATTGAAGGAATATACCACAAAATAATAAGAGCTGTCTATGACAGACCCACAGCCAACATTATACTGAATGGGCAAAAGCTGGAAGCATTCTCCTTGAGAACTGGAACAAGACACGGATACCTACTCTCACCATTTCTATGCAACATAGTACTGGAAGTCCTAGGCAGGACAATCAGGCAAGAAAAAGAAATAAAAGGTATCCAAATAGTAAGAGAGGATTCTGTTTGCAGAACAGATGTTTGCAGATTCTGTTTGCAGATTCTGTTTGCAGAAGAGATGATTCTATACCTAGAAAACCCATAGTCTCTGCCCAAAAGCTCCTAGATCTGATAAACAACTTCAGCAAAGTTTCAAGATAGAAAATCAGTGTACAAAAATCCAACGTCGAAGCTGAGAGGCAAATCCAAAATGTAATTCCATTCAAAATTGCCACAAAAAATAATAATAATAAAATAAAATACCTAAGAATATAGCTAACCAGGGAGGTAAAAGATCTCTACAACAAGTATTACAAAACACTGTTCAAAGAAACCAGAGACGACACAAGCAAATGGAAAAATATTCCGTGCTCATGGATAGGAAGAATCAATATTGTTAAAATGGCCATACTGCCCAAAGCAATTTACAGATTTGATGCTATTCCTATCAAACTACCAAGGACATTCTTCACAGAATTTTTTAAAAACTACTCTAAAATTCTTATGAAACCAAAAAAGAGTTCAAATAGCCAAGGCAATCCTAAGCAAAAAGAACAAAGCTGGGGGCATTGTGTTGCCTGACTTCAAACCGTACCACAAGGCTACAGTAACCAAAACAGCATGGTACTGGTACAAAAACAGATGCAAAAACCAGTGTAACAGAATAGAGAGTCCAGAAATAAAGCTGCACACCTACAACCATCTTATCTTTGACAAAGTTGACAAAAAACAAGCAATGGGGAAAGGATTCCCTTTTCAATAAATGGTGCTGGGATAATTGGCTAGCCATATACAGAAGATTGAAACTGGACCCCTTCCTTATGCCGCATACAAAAATCAACTCAAGAGGGATTAAAGACTTAAATGTAAAACATAAAACTATAAAAACCCTGAAAGATAACCTAGGAAATATCATTTTGTACATAGGAATGGGCAAAGATTTTGTAAAGAATATGCCAAAACCGATTACAACAAAAACAAAAATTGACAAATGAAACCAAATTAAACTAAAGAGCTTCTGCACAGCAAAATGAACTATTCAAGAGTAAACAGACAACCAACAGAATGGGAGAATATATTTGTAAACTATGCATCTGATGAAGATCTAATATCCAGAATCTTTAAGAACTTAAGCAAATTAACAAGCGAAAAACAAATAACCCCATTAAAAAGTTGGCAAAAGACAAGAACAGACACTTTTCAAAAGAAGATATGTGGCCAACAAGCATGTGAAAAATTGCTCAATGTCACTAATCATTAGAGAAACACAAATCAAAACCACAATAAGATACCATCTCACACCAGTCAGAATGGCTATTATGAAAAACTCAAAATAACAGCTGTTGATGAGGCTGTGGGAAAAAGGGAACACATACACTGCTGGTGGGAACATAAATTAGTTCAGCCATTGTAGAAAGCAGTGTGGTGATTTCTCAAAGAACTTAGAACTACCATTCAACCCAGTAATCCCGTTGTTGGGTGTATACCGAAAGGAATATAAATCATTCTACCATAAAGACACATGCATGCCACATACATATGTTCACTGCAGCACTATTCACAATAGCAAAGTCATGAAATCAACCTAAATGCCCATCAATGGTAGACTGGATAAAGAAAATGTGGTATATAATCACTATGGAATACTACGCTCCCATGAAAAAAGAAAAAGAACATGTCCTTGGCAGCAACATAGATAGAGCTGGAGGCCATAAACCTAAGTGAACTAATGCAGGAATAGCAAACCAAATACCACATGTTCTCACTTATGAATGAGATCTAAACATTGAGTACATATGGACACAAAGAAGGGAACAACAGACATTGGGTCCCTGAGTGGGAAGGGAGGAGGAGGGAGAGGATTGAAAAACTACCTATCAAGTACTATGCTTATTACCTAGGTGACAAAATAATCTGTATATCCAACTCCCATGACACGCAATTTACCTATATAATAAACCTGCATATGTACATCTGAATCTAAAATAGAAGTTTTTTAAAAAAGAAAGAAAAGGTGCAGGGAAACATCAAAGATATGGTGGAGAAGGCAGGGATGGTTTGATTGTTTCTTGAAGAGAATCAGCTGGCCTGTATTAGGATTCATGGAGAAGCTGTAGGCTTTGATATGCACAGCAGCACCCAATTGGCTTGATTTGTAATGATGACCACAGAAACCAATTTATTTGCAAGGCATAAAGTAGCTGTTTGCCATCCTCAATACAGAGGAAAAATGGGGAAAATGCACTGGAATGAAAAAAGGAAAATAGAATTTAATTTATTCTGAGGTGACCTGCAATTCAATGTTAAGACCAAGCATTTGTCACAACTGGTGTATCTCATCTAGAAAACATTGAAGGTAATGAGCTGACCTTACTAAAATGTACTAACCCTCCCGGTTTCAAGCAATTCTCCCACCTCAGCCTCCCGAGTAGCTGGGACTACAGGTGCACGCCACCACACCCAGCTAATTTTTGTATTTTTAGTAAAGACAGGGTTTCACTATGTTGGCCAGGCTTGTCTAGAACTCTTGAGCTCGTGATCCACCTGCCTTGGCTTCCCAAAGTGCTGGGCTTACAGGCGTGAGTCACTGTGCCTGGCCTGTTGCTTCTTTCTTTCTGCTAACTGTGGGCTTTTTCTAGTTCCTTTAGGTGTAACATTAGGTTGTTTGAGATCTTCCTTTTTTTCTTAATGTAGGTATTTAGCACTATGAACTTCCCTTTTAGAACTACTTTTGCTGCATCCCAGAAATTTTGATATGCTGTGTTTCCACTTTAATTTGTCTCAAGATATTTTTCTTTTTTCTTTTTGATTCTTTGACCCATCAGTTGTTCAGGAAACTTTTTAATTTCCACATATTTGTGAATGTTCTGGTTTTCATCCTGTTATTGATTTCTAATTTCATACTATTATAGTCAAAAGATTCTCAACACGATTTCAATCTTAAATTTGTTAAGACTTGTTTTGTGACCAAACATATTTATACTGGAGAACATTCCATGTGCACTTGAGAAGCATGTGTATTCTGCTACTGTTGAATAAATGTTATGTATATGTCTCTTAGGCCCATATTGTCCAAAGTGCAGTTCAAGTTCAATGTTTCCTCTTTGATTTTCTGTCTGATCTATCCATTGTTGAAAGTGGGGTATTCTATTGCTGTCTATTTCCCTCTTCAAGTCTGTTAAGAGGGCTGTTCTGCCATTCTTTTGTTCCTTTACTTTCTTAATAAACTTACTTTCTCTTTTTTAAAAAATCTGTTATTTGCTTTATATATTTTGATGCTCCAATCTTAAATGCACATATAATTGTTATATCATCTTGATGAATTTATCTCTTTGGGCCAGGCACAATGGCTCACACCTGTAATCCCAGTACTTTGGGAGGCCGAGGTGCGTGGATCACTTGAGGTCAGGAGTTCAAGACCAGCCTGGCCAACATGGCAAAACCCCATCTCTACTAAAAATACAAAAATTAGCCAGGCATGGTGGTACATGGCTGTAGTCCCAGCTTCAGGAGGCTGAGGCAGAAGAATCACTTGAACCCAGGAGGCAGAGGTTGCAGTGAACTGAGATCATACCACTGCACTCCAGCCTGGGTGACAGAGGGCAATTCTGTCTCAAAAAAAAAAATTTACCTCTTTGACATTTATATAATGACCCTGTCTCTCACTCTTGTTATAGCTTTTGATTTAAAAGTCTATTTTGTCTGAAATACATCCAGTATTTCCCCCTTATCCTCAGGGAATACATTCCAAGATCCCCCATGGATGCCTGAAACCACAGATAGTACTGAACCCTATATACATTATGTTTTCTCCTATATATACACACCTATGATAAAGTTTAGTTTATAAATTAGGCACAGCAAGAGATTAACAATAAGTAATAATAAAACAGAATAAATATAACAACATGCCAGAGTCACTACTCTTGTGCTTTGGGGCCACTATTAAGTAAAACAAGGGTTAACTGAACTTGTACAAGCATTGCATTACCAGAACAATCAGATAACCGAGAGGACTACTAAGTGTCATATAGGTAGGTAATATATAAAGCATGTATACATTGGACAAAAGGATGATTCACATCCAGGGCAGGGCAAAGTAGGATGGTGTGAGATTTCATCACACTACTCAGAACAGTGTGCCACTTTTAAACCTATGAATAATTTTTGAAATTTTCCACTTAGTATTTTCAAAGCATGGTTGACTACAGGTAACTGAAAGCACAGAAAACAAAACCTCAGATAAGGAGGGACTATATATCTACCCCTGTTCTCTTCTGGTGTCCATTTGCATGAAATATCTTTCTCCATGCCTCACTTTCAGTCTGTATGTTTCCTTAAAGGTGAAGTGAGGCTCTTGTAGGCAGAATACAGTTGAGTCTTGTTTATTTAATTCATTTAGCCACTCTGTCCTTTGATTGGAGAATGTAATCCATTTTGCATTCAAAACAATCATTAATAGGTAAGGATTCACTACTGCCATTTTTAAAATTGTTTTTTGTTTTGTGGGCCCTTTGTTCCTTTCTTCCTCTCTTGCTCTCTTCCTTTGTTATTTGATGATTTTCTACAGTACTTTGTTCTCTTTATCTTTGGTGTATCTACTGTAGGTTTTTGCTTTGTGATTACCATGAGGTTTACATAACACTTTTTAACAGTCTATTTTAAGCTGATAATTTAAATCACATACAAAAACTCTGCACTTTAAATTTCCATCCCATCTATAATTTTTGTTTTTTCTTAGAGACAGGGTCTTACTATGTTGGCCAGGTTGGTCTTGAACTCCTGGTCTCAAGCAATACTCCCGCCTCAGCCTCCCAAAGTGCTAGGATTACAGGCATGAGCCATCACACCCAGCCGCATTTTGTTGTTGATACCAATTTTCATCTTTTTATACCACGTATCCACTAACAAATTATTGTAGCTATAGTTTTACAGTTTTCAAGGGAGGGTTTTTTGGGTTTTTTGTTGTTGTTGTTTCTTTGAGATGGAGTCTCACTGTCACCCAGGCTGGAGTGCAGTGGTGCAGTCTCACCCACTGCAACCTCTGCCTCCCAGGTTCAAGTGACTCTCCTGCCTCAGCCTCTAGAGTAGCTGGGATTACAGGCACCCACCACTACGCCCAGCTAATTTTTGTATTTGTAGTAGAGACAGGGTTTCACCATGTTGGCCAGGCTGGTCTCAAACTCCTGACCTCCAGTGATCCACCCGCCTCAGCCTCCCAAAGTGCGGGATTATAGGTATAAGCCACTGTGCCCAGCCTTGATTCATGTTTTTGGTTTTTTTTTTTTGGTTTTGCTGTTTTTTTTTTTTTTTTGAGAAAGTTCGTTTTATCACCGAGGCTAGAGTACCGTGGTACAATCACAGCTCACTGCAGCCTCGTCCTCCCAGGCTCAAGTGATCCTCCCACCTCAACCTCCCAAGCAGCTGGCACTACAGGCACATGCTGCCATGTCCAGCTAATTTTTATATTTTTTGTAGAGATGAGATCTCGCTATATTGCCCAGGCTGGTCTTGAACTGGCTTCAACCAATCTTCCCACCTTGGCCTCTCAAAGTGCTGGAATTACAGAAGTAAACCACCACATCTAGCTAATTTATCTCCTGTGACAATCAATGGACAAGAACTCCCAAGATCTTTTCTGGTTTCCAAAGTCTGTGGCTCTGACCTTAGTTCTTTCTCTTATACTGATCCCTGTCATTTCTGCTGATTACAGTTAAGATATAAGAAGTGGCCTAGATCATGAAGATAATTGGAAGCAAATTAACTGCACCAGAAAATAAATAATGAATATTCATTGATTACACAGAGTGCTCTGTCATCTTAGGACCATGAGCACAAAGCTCTAGTCTCAACTTCTTAAAAGCCTTATTTCTTAATAAAGAGTGATATAAATATCCTTTATTACCTACTGGTCCATTTATGTTTGGTCGATTCCATTTAAAAGGTAATCAAATAAGCAAATTAAAAGATAAAAGAGACACTTTTTTCATATTTTTAATTACCATTATTGCACCAATACAGCATATGCTTTATATACATATATCTTAAACATTTTCCATTTTTCAGGAATTCAAATACATAATATATTATCATCTTGAGAATACAAAGAACACAACATGGAGGAAGATTGAGAAAATAGGTTCCCAGTATTTAGTCACTAGTGATTCTACAGACTTTCCTTTTAGTGTTCTCTACTGGAATTTTAATATGTCCTGCCATGGCTCTGCAAGAATAGAGCTGCCTGGAAAAGGAGGCAATGAAAAGAAAATGGACCCAAGTCAGAAAAAGTTAAGAAGGGAATCCAGGAAAGTAATATATTTTGAAACTAAACCTAAGGACTCCCTTCTGCCAGAGTGTACATACCCAAATAGGTGCAAAAGGGAAGCAATTATATCTTCCCATTTCATCCTCAAAATTGCTCACTGAGAAACAAAATAGAAAGTACCCACTCACCTAAGAAGCACAACTTTTTTCACAGCATTGTAAAAGGAATGGCAGGGCAGAGGGAAAGGAAAGTAGTGGGAGAACAACTTGCTTTTAAGATACCCTGGGTGACAGGTATCAAAGCCTTGGGCAAAACCTGTCACAGTAAAGCTGTGACTCTTCAACTTCCTTCACAAATGACAATATACATAATAGCAGCTTTCTGTTAAAGAACTACATGAACTGAAAAGAAATGTTTATGGAAAGGGGCCAGATACCCAGGCAGCAAGGCAATGAGGGTACTAAACAAGAGTTAAGTGTTTTCAACCTCTCTGCTCTACAGATCAGGTTAAAAACTCTAAACCCTCCAACTTTAGGTCAAATAACAGGGCAAATACAAATTAATGCCATGCTTCAAATGCAGCAACCAGATGGAGCTGCAAGAAATTAAACACTCCTATAGACTATCACTTGGAAAGCACAGCCTCTTGAACCTCCTTCATTACAGAGACACCCACTGGTCAAAGATGTTACACAATTCAAATTCAACAAACAGAAAAGAATAGTGGAGGTGCCACCAACACAACCCTCTTATCATAGAAAGAGACATGTAAACACACAAGAGGGCGATGGAGCTGCACCCAGCACTGGATGTTCACTGAGTACAATAAGCCTGAAGGAGGCTACACAGCAGAGACCCAGGAAATAGGCCTTTCTCCATATCTACCCCTATCAAAATTCTGAATTTGTAAACACTGAGGTCAGCCTGTCCATTTTTAGTCCTGGGTTAGTGGAGAAGGAAGTTGCAAGGTTTTTGACTCCCCTGAAATGGCTAAATAGGGCTTCACAAAGAGGCACACAAGGGTCATGAGATGATTTTGAAATAAGTTAAAGAATTTAAAAGATGAGACAAATTTTACAGATGTTAGAGGTCATTCCCCCTCAAACAGACGCTGGCCTTTTGAGCCCTGCATGGTCAGCCAAGACTATGATAAGATCCACTAGTCCCCTACCTTGGTACTAAGCAGGAGATAACAGATACTTTCTTGGCTGCACAAGTAACAACACAGGGGAGTGACATAAACCAGCTTGAATGTAATGGAGAAGCTATGAAAAAGATTGTCCAGTCATTTTGGTTCTGGGGAGGAAATGGGTTCCTAACTTCCCTCACAGATTGGTGCCCTCAAGGTCATTTTTATTCCTCAAGTCTGTCCTTAATGTCCTGCCAATGCCATTCAGAACTGGACCCAGTTGGATGGCTGTGGTGCCTGGTTGGGAACAGAGCTGCAAGACAGGAGAATACAGAAAGTCAAAGACATCATATTAGGATAACAACTCCATTCTTTACTTAATAGTTTCTAAGAAATCACTGCCTAGAATTTCCAAAACTACACTTCATGGCAATTCTACTTACCAAAGCCTGAAATATCCCATTCAAACCTCATCCTACAGCTTTCTTGTCCCACCATTCCCAGCACTACTATATTTCCTTCACTATAACTCCTCCAAAAGACTCTATGTGACCTGCATATCCATTGCTTCTCCAGATCAAAGCTTTCAATTGACTGCACATATCTTCTACACCCTGATTGAGAGTACGCTAGTTTCACTGCGCCCATCACCTGGATGCAGTGCTGAAGTCCCCCCACAAGTCATTGCTTGCAGAAACTGGAGTTGGTGCTGGTGTCGTGACGGGAGCAGGAGAATCCAAATCTAAAAGGATATCTAAACACAAGGTAAGAAAAGAAAAAAGAAAAACATCATCAAAATCTAGGAAATGAGAATTTATGTTCACACAAAAAATCTGCACACAAATGCCACGGCGGCTTTACTTATAATGGTCAAAAACTGTAAACAACCTAGATGTCATTCCTTGGGCAATAGTTACTCACACTGGCATATCCATACCATGGAATACTACTCAGCAATAAAAAGGAACAGACTATTGATATACACAACTTGAATGAATCTCAAGGGAATTATGCTGAGTGGGAAAAGCCTGTCCCAAAGGTTACATACTGTATGATTCCTTTCACAGAACATTCCTGAAGTGACAAAATTATAAAGATGGAGAATAGACTGGTGATTGTCAAGCGTTAGGAATGGGGGAAGAAAGGACGAGAGGGAGATGGGTGTGGTTGTGTAAGGTTGACACAGGGGATCTTTGTAGTGATTAAACTGTTCTATAGCCTGAAATGATGGTGGATCCATGAACCTACATACGACAAAACTGCAAAGAACTAGCCAGATGCAGTGGCTCACACCTGTAATCCCAGCATTTTGGGGGGCCAAGGCAGGATCACTGAAGCCTAGAAGTTTGAGGCCAGCCTGGGCAACATAGTGAGACTCTGTTGTTACAAAAAGTTTAAAAATTAGCTTGGTGTGGCAGTGTGCACCTGTAGTCCCAGATGTTTGGGAGGCTGACGCAGAAGGATCTCTTGAGCTCAGGAGTTTGAGGCTGCAGTGAGCTATGACTGCACCACTAGCCTGAGCAACAGTGCAAGACCCTGTCTCAAAAAATAAAAAAACAAACAAAAAAACCTGCATAGAACTAAATATACAGATCCACACAAATATACACAGATAAGAACATGTAAAATGGTTTAAGCTGAGTAAGATGAGAAAGTGGTATAATGTCAATTTTTGATTTGTGATAATTGACAATAGTTTCATAAAATATTACCAATTGAGCGAAACTGGGAAAAGGGTAAACAGGATCTCTTCATATTATTTCTTACAACTGCATGTTAATCTACAATTATCTCAAAATAATAATTTAATTTTAAAAAAATCTTAGATACTATCCCCAGTGCCTTCTGGCAACACTTACCAAAAGAAGCAGGCTGTAACATTTTCACCTCAAAAATTCCAGAAAGAGAAAGCTTAGCCTTAGTAATCAATTCAACCAATTATCTGCATTGTCCAATACATTAAGTTAAAATTCTCAGATTCTAAGACATAGTTCCCTAATCTTAGAAAATTTCTTTTCTCAGTTCCAATGCTCTCACTTTTCAAATGAGAAGATGTAACTATATTTATTCTTTCTCCCACCAGACAGAAAAAAAGAATGAAAATGTATGGACAAATCTCCTTTTCTCCCAATTGCTCTTGTGAAGAAATGGGAAGGTTTAAGAAATAACATTTACTAAATGGCTACCATGTTCCAAGTGCTATGCTAGGTGCTGTCAAATCATTTAACCCCTCATGACATTGGGATGGTAATTTTTTTATTTTATCTATTTATTTATTTATTTATTTATTTTTGTTTTTTATCAGACAAGGTCTCACTCTGTCACCCAGGCTGGAATACAGTGGCGCAATAATGGTTCACTGCAGCCTCCCAGGCTCAAGCCATCCTCCCACCTCAGCCTCCCAAACAGCTGGGTCTACAGGCGTGCACCACCACATCCAACTAATGTTTGTATTTTTTTGTAGAGATGGGGTTTCGTCATGTTGCCCAGGCTGATCTCAAACTCCTAAGCTCAAGCAATCCACCCATCTCAGCCTCCCAAAGTGCTGGGATTACAGGCGTGAGCCAAGGTCCCCGCAGGGGTGATTTTACATCTCCAGTTTGTAGATAAGGAAATTGAGACTCAAAAAACTGAAGTAATGTTTACCAAGCACATTCAAATATAAAGTAGCAGAGCCATGACCAAAATCTTGGTCCATCTGACTCAAAAGCTTATAAACAGCTAACCAAGAAAAAAGTGAAGGAAATTGTCTTTTTAATAAGCATATATTTTCTGCCAAAGAACCGATGAGATACTACGACTCTTAGTTTACAGAAAAGCTTTGATTCCTTGCTAGAAGCTGCCAGAATCACCTTGTCAGTACCATGAGCTATTTCACAGCAAAAACATTAACTCTCCTTGACAAACAGGTGTTACTTAATTAAAATATAAGATTGGATTTCTCAAAATTAGAAGTATCAGATTTACCTGCATCACTGCCTCCATGGTTAGATTTCGGAATGGGTGGTGGGGTGACATGATTGCTGATGGCGACTGAGGAGGACGGTGGGGGAATAGTGACTTTGCCTCCTGGCGGGGGTGGGAGTAAGCTCAGGCCCCCACCCCTTGCAGTCCTGGGCTTAGAAGCACCTCCTTTCTTGGTTGTAATGTTCTACAAAAGAAAAAAAAGAGAGCAAGAGAAAGATGTGATAGGCTTATGGAAGCACAGGAAAACAAAATTTTTCAAAACCATACTCACCCCGATACTCAACTTGATGGTTTGTCCTTCCTTGAAGCCCAGATCCAACTTAGGTCGAGTGTCCATTTCTTGAGATTCCTTGGAAATCTCAGATTCCTGCTTTACCCACCTTTGGGAACAGAGCAAGTTATCTTAGTTTGAGATTTCCTGAAAGCAGAGTCTGACATACAAATTTGGGTGTATTTACTTTTATGAAATGGGATTCCAGAAAGCACAGTGAGAGATACAAAAGAGTGAGAAAAGAAAGGAAAAAAGCCAAGAAAGAAAACAACTGGAGTTCAATCCCATCGGGGGCCCTCTGAGAAACCTCACAGAATACATATCAGACTTGCCCCTTCCAAAAGGATGGCATTTAGCCACCAATTCCCATTCCCCACAGTTGGGGGCTGCTCCCGAGGGGGTGTTAGTTTCTTAGTCTTTCCAAGTTAAACCTTGCTCTTAGACTTCTACAACTTCAAAGAGTCCTGAGGCAGAAAAGGATATGCTTGCTCTTGAGGTAGGAAGCTGACTGTGCATAGTGCTGTCAACCACAGCGGCACCAAAATCAAGCGGGCTAAAGAAATACTGCAAAAGTCACAAAACACATCAGCTACATAAGGTAACAAGAGTGGCACACAACTCCCCACATAAAGCCCTGTTGTTACTATAGACCTCCCTCTACCACCTAAAAGACGGGGCAAATTCCTGTCTGGAAAGTGAGGAGCACCTCTGCCCAGCCACCGCCCCGTCTGGGATGTGAGGAGTGCCTCTGTCCAGCTGCCCACCGTCTGGGAAGTGAGGAGCGCCTCTGCCCAGCCGCCGCCCCATCTGGGAAGTGAGGAGAGCCTCTGCCCAGCCACCGCCCCGTCTGGGAAGTGAGGAGTGCCTCTGCCCAGCCACCGCCCCGTCTGGGAAGTGAGGAGCGCCTCTGCCCAGCCGCCGCCCCATCTGGGAAGTGAGGAGCACCTCTGCCCAGCCGTTGCCCCATCTGGGAAGTGAGGAGCGCCTCTGCCCAGCCGCCACCCCATCTGGGAAGTGAGGAGCACCTCTGCCCAGCCGTTGCCCCATCTGGGAAGTGAGGAGCGCCTCTGCCCGGCTGCTGTGCAAGCTTCCAAGTGTGAAGTGACAGCCTTGTGTGTCACCTTTCTGCCTTCCCCAAGTTTGCATTTTCGACATTAAAGTTTACTTTTTAATTAAAAGTTTAAAAAAAAAAAGAAAAAAGACGGGGCAAATTCGACAGAGCATCATTTCAGACTACTGCACAAGGGATCTAAAACATACTGCAGGCTATAAGGAAAGGAAACATAGAATAGATGCAAAGATGACCGAAGGAAACAAAAGCGAATGGGGAGATTTATAACCATAATGAAATAGTTTAAGAAATAAAGAAACCAGGAGGAAAAGAGACACTGCCCATTCATGTGAGAAGCAGCATGCCTATAAGCATTCAACCGGGGAACTAAGGACAAGCTTCACTCACTTGAAGTGATCCTGCAAGGAGACGTTAAAGTCGAAGGCATCTCCCCGATCTGTGAAGCCAATGCCAATGAAAGCACTGCGCCCTGTGAAAAGGTAGGAAGACTCGAATAGGAAGTAGCCTCTATGGCAGGAGTCCCCAGCCCCCGGGACCAGTCTGTGGCCTGTTAGAAACCAGGCCATACAGCAGGAGGTGAGTTGTACACAAGAGAGCAAAGCTCCATTGTATTTACAGCCACTCCCCGTTGCTTGCATTACCACCTGAGCTCTGCCTCCTGTCAGATCAGTGGCAGCATCAGATTCTCAGAGGGGTGTGAACCCTACCGTGAACTGCACATGTGAGGGATCTAGGTTATGTGCTCCCTATGAGAATCTGCTGCCTGATGATCTCTCACTATCTCCCATCACCCCTAGATGGGGGTCTCCCATCACCCCCGTCTAGTCGCAGGAAAACAAGCTCAAGGCTCCCACTGATTCTACATTATAGTGAGTTGTATACTTATTTCATTATACATTACAATGTAATAATAGAAATAAAGTGTACAATAAACATCATGCACTTGAATCATCCTGAAACCATCCCCTAATGCCGGTCTGTGGAAAACTGTCTTCCACAAAATGGGTCCCTGGTGCCAAAAAGGTTGAGGACTGCTGCTCTATGGCAAATTCTGCCCAATGAAAACATAACAGTCACCCTAACTAGACAAAGTCTGACTGTGAAACATCTTCTCACAGACCAAGAGTTGATAAACTACATAGAGCCCATGCGCTTTATCCTGCTATAGCTTGGTTTTCTAGAAAAAGTTTCACTGGAACATAGTCAATATCAATGTGTTTGTTTATTTTTACAGTGCTTTCACACTGCAACAGCAAAACTGAGTAGCTGCAACAGAGGCCACTTGACCTGCAAAACCTAAAATATTTATTATTTGTCTGTTTGCCAATCTTTGTTATAGACCATGGAGAAAAGTGAGAATAACTGCCCCACACATAATATGATTCAAGTTTTGCCCCACCAAAAACTACCACAAACAATAAACGGGCAAAAAGTGTTCATTCTTCTTTTTTATTGAGACGGAATTCCGCTCTTGTCGCCCAGGCTGGAGTGCAATGGCATGATCTCAGCTCACTGCAACCTCTGCTTCCCGGATTCAAGCGATTCTCCTGTCTCAGCCTCCCGAGTAGCTGGGATTACAGGCACGCGCCACCACGCCCGGCTAATTTTTGTATTTTTAGTAGAGACAGGGTTTCATCATATTGGTCAGGCTGGCCTCGAACTCCTGTGTGTTAATTCTTTTGTTAGATGTGGCATTTTGATTTATTTAAGTCTACATATGAATGACCACATCTTGAACTTGTACTCATATCTATTACAAATAACATGTTAATACTTTTCCTTTAGCAACTATAGTAAATTTAGAGAAAGGGAAGAAAAAAATGAAGTAAACTATAGAAAGATAAATGCAATTGGACACACTTTTCATGGCCATGCATTCACCTGTTTTCCTAACTTCATTCCATTCACAATCCCAGTTCTCTTACCAGTACCATCCTGGATCCGGATTACAAAGTAGCGGCTGGAATCTGCCACTGTCTCCACAGCAATACCAGGATATTGTTCTACTGGAGCCTGAGCAAAAAGCTCCCCTGACAGATAAGAGAAAGACTTTTTTGAGCAAAGGAAGCCAAAATCCAGAACTCCAATTAACAAGTATTTCCATTCCAGTCCCCAAATTGAAGGTACTTATAAAAGCACACCAAATTAATATCCTTAATGTTAGAGGGTCACCAGTGAAGATTACCTGAAACTTTATCCTCGAGTTTGATATAGGCAATCTTCCCTTTTGAAGTGATTCGGAGGCGACCAGTCCAATCAGGCTGGTCTAATTTCCAGTCAGATGCCCTAGGAGAGGAAAAGAGGAAGGCTCAGGCACATGTCCTTAATTTTTAAAGCCTACCCTGAATCTTTTACTGTATTTCTATTTCCCTGTCCTGGATTACCTATTCTTTCTACCTATTCATCAACAAGAATAATTCATGATATACTTAGATGCCTCATGTTACATATAGTCCAAAGCAAGTAAAAGACAATGCTACTACTTGAGGACTTTGGAGTCCAATAAGCATCATTAAAAAGATGTAAAAGCACGAATAAAAGCAATAAAAAATAAAATTCTGGCTGAGCGTGGTGGCTCAAGTCTGTAATCCCAGCACTTTGGGAGGCCAAGGTGGATGGATCACTTAAGTCAGGAGTTTGAGACCAGCCTGGCCAACATGGTGAAACCCCATCTTCTAAAAATACAAAAATTAGCTGGGTATGGTGGTGTGCACCTGTAATCCCTTGGGAGGCTGAGGCAGAATCAATAGAACCTGGGAGGTGGAAGTTGCGGTGAGCCGAGATTATGCCGCTGCACTCCAGCCTGGGTGACACAACAAGACTTGGTCTCATATAAATAAATAAATAAAATTTCTCGTAACAATGCTATTTTCAAACTATAGATGGTATACTAGATAACAATGCTTTACTAATCAGATAACAACAAAGTCTACTAAATTAAATATCCTAGATAATGGGAGCCCTCCCAAATCACTAAATATACTATCTTTCACTGAATTCAATCAATATTTATACAATACTTATTAAGACAGAGGCACCACTGTTCTAGATGCTTGGGATACAACAGCAACCAAAACAAAGATTCCTACCCTCATGAGGCTTACATTTTAATAGAAGATAGAAAATAAAAAAGAAACAAAATAAACAGCATAATTAGTATCTTAGAAAGTGGTAAGTTCTAAGGTAAAAAGAAAATGTAGAGGCAAATTAGGAAGATTGAGAAGACAGTGGAAGAATGAACAGGTTGTAGCATTCAAGAGGGTGGTTGGGGTAGGTCTCATTAAGGTGAAATGTGAACTAAAATGTGAAGCAAGTGAGTTACCCATACAGATATCTAGGGGGAAAAGCATTCTAGACATAGGGAACAGCTAGCCCAAATGTGCTAAGGTAGGGCATGCCTGGCATGTTTGAGAGACAGCAAGGAAGCCATTGTGGTTAGAACAGAGTAAGAGACAAGGTAGGAGAGGTAACAGAGGGCCAGATCATGCAGGGCCTTGTGGGCCATAGGAACAACTTTAGCTTTCACTCTGAGTGAAAAAAGAGCTACTACAAATTTTAAGCAGAGGTGTGACATGATCTCCCTTATATTCTAAAAAGATTACTACATCTGCTGTCTGGAGAAAAGCTGTAGGGATAAGAGGACTGAAGCAGTGGGATTAGCTAAGAGACTACTTCAGTAATCTAGAAAAGTCACAATGGTAGCAGAAGTGGCTAGATTCTGGATATATTTAGGGTACAAGCAGCAGGATTTTCTCATGGATTAGATATGGGATAGAGGACACAAAGAGAAGTCAAGGACAACTCCAAGGTGTTTAGCCTGAGCAAAGGAGTTTCCAGTTATTGAGATGAGGTGGAACATGTCTAGGAAGAAGGATCAGGGATTCAGTTTTAAATATGCTGAGTTTGAGATGTCTCGTAGATTTTCAAGAGATGTAGAGTAGGCAGTAAAATATATGAGATGAGTTCAAGAAAGACATCTGGGCTGGAGATACAAACATCCATGAAAACATTAGAAATTTATAAAATGTGTTATCATCAACTTGAACAACAACTAAGATTATTTATGATGAATTTTACAAAACATTGTATTTGTGATTTGTTTTGCCAGGAGTATGGAAAAGAGATTAGCAAAGTAAAAGTTATTAATAATTCCTCTTTTAGGAAACCAATGACTAATACTTAAAGGCTAGAAAAGCAATAAGGTATATATGAACAAGAATGAGTTTAACAAGATGAGAGGTAAAAAGCTGAAAGGAAGAAAATGAAAGTGAAAATTAGCACAGGTTTTGAACAGGATCTGTAAAATAAATCCTTCCCATTCTCTTCGCTCTTGATTCCCTGCCCTCAAAGACTCTCAAGTACCTAAATCTGATCCAGATTACAGAGCTCTAAAGTTTCTCATCTATTATACTTTTTTAATGAGTCATTACTTATTATAATCATGCCACCAAAAGCTAATGTAAATGGGCTATTAAAAATATTAGGAACAGCCAGGCACGGTGGCTCACACCTATAACACCAGCACTTTGGGAGGCCAAGGCAGGAGGACTGCTTGAGCCCAAGAATTTGAGGTTGCAGTGAGCCATGATCGCCCCACTGCACTCCAGTCTGAGCGACAGGGTGAGACCCTGTCTCTAAAAAAAAAGAATTAGGAACAAGCCTATTAAATGTGTTTTTCATGGATGAGTTCCTTATTTATCTTGTGTATCTAGTGCCCAATATTTAATAAATTCTGTAAGTAAATGGATATTCGTGGCAGCAGATTCCCTCAGCCTTGAGACTGAATTCCTTTCCTACTCCAAGACCTAATCTAAAGAACTCTTGATTTTGCTGGTCCTCTGACAATACTTTAAACTCACCTCACAAATTTTCATTTACCTTAGTAATAAAACTTCATATATATTAATAAAAAATCATTATGATGATTCACAGTCAGATTCCACGTGTACATTTTATTATGTCCTTATAGTAGCTATGTGCAGGAGGCATGAAAAGCCTATCATACCTCTCTCTCTCTAAATGATGGAAAGGAAAACACAGTAATAATGCCTAACTTCAAAGTCCATTATTCTGTCATTACACTGAAACACATTACAGAGGTTAGTACTGATTTAGCTAAGGGAAGCGGGTAGTGAGGAATATTTTTTAAGAAGTTGCACAGGTTGGAAGTGTTTTCTAACCATTTATTTATTTATTTGTGTGTGTGTAATAGAGTCTCACTCTTCCACCCAGGCTGGAGTGCACTGGCGCGATCTCGGCTCACTGCAACCTCCGCCTCCTGGGTTCAAGCGATTCTGTTGCCTCAGCCTCCCAAGTAGCTGAGATTACAGGCCCGGGCCACCACGCCCAGCTAATTTCTTTTGTATTTTTAGCAAAGATGGGGTTCCACCATGTGGGCCAGGCTGGTCTCAAATTCCAGACTTCAGGTAATCTGCCCACCTTGGCCTCCCAAAGTGCTGGAATTACAGGAGTAAGCCACCGCGTCCAGACTGTTTTCTAAGCATTTGTAAGTTTTTTTGTTTGTTTTGAGACGGAGTCGTGCTCTGTCGCCCAGGCTGGAAAGCAGTGGCCTGATCTCAGCTCACTACAACCTCCGCCTCCCGGGTTCCGGCGATTCTCCTGCCTCAGCTTCCCAAGCAGCTGGGACTACGGGCGGGCGCCACCACGCCTGGCTAATTTTTTTGTATTTTTGTAGAGACGGGGTTTCGCCATCTTGGCCAGGCTGGTCTGGAACTACTGACCTCAAGTGATCCGTGCGCCTCGGCCTCCCAAAGTCCTGGGATTACAAGCGTGAGCCACCACACTCCGCCTAATAAGTTTCTTCTCAACCCCAATTTTCCTTCTCATAGTCTAGAAGTCTGATCAGTGAAAGTCCGGGAACGAACAGCTTACACTAGGTGAATTAAAGTCAATTATTCTCTTTAATCTTATCAGTCACTCAAAGGAAAAATTCCTCCTGCTTTCTGAAAAGCCCAGTTTGTCCTTTAATGTCAGCCTAGAGAATAAATCCTGCTTATAATATAAAGTGGGTTCTGGTAAACAAGAGAGATTATGCAGACAAAAAGAAAACTACCATTTATCAAGCATTTATTATGTGCCAGGTATCATGTCCATTCTTGTGAAAATTAAGTTAGAGGGCCCAGCACAGTGGCTTATGCTTGTAATCCCAGCACTTCGGGAGGTTGAGGTAGGTGGATTGCCTGAGGGCCAGGAGTTCAAGACTAGCCTGGCCAACATGGTGAAAACCCATCTCTACTAAAAATACAAAAAATTAGCCGAGCATAGCGGCGCACATCTGTAATCTCAGCTATTCAGGAGGCTGAGGCACAAGAATCGCCTGAATCTGGGAAGCAGAGATGGCAGTGAGCCATGATCGCACCACTGCACTCCAGCCTGGGTGACAGAGCAAGACTCTGTCTCAACAAAAAAAAAAAGAAAGAAAGAAAATTAAGTGAGAGGATCCTACAAGGTAAGTATTGTTACAGTCATTTTTACAAATGAAGAAACTAACATTCAAAAGTGGTAAGTGATTTGCCAAAAGTAACCCAGCAAATAAATATTGTTATTCAAACTTAATTCTGCTCTCCTCATGTACTATACTAAAAAAGTGACTGATGATAACATGTCTCTTGGAGGATAAAAAAATGCCAATAGGCATGAAAAACACAGAAGTATGACAGGAAAAAGAGGAAAATTAAGAAACTGCTTTAATGGCTCAGTGCAGTTAACTGATGTAAGTATCAAGGTTGTGGAAAACTAGGAAGTGAAGATAGAGAATGCATATGGGTGAGAGAGGCAAGGTGTTTTAAAAAGCTTGAAGTGGGCCAGGCGCAGTGGCTCATGCCTGTAATCCCAGCACTTTGGGAGGCCACAGCGGGCGGATCACGAGGTCAAGAGTTTGAGACCAGCCTGGCCAACATAGTGAAACCCCGTCTCTACTAAAAATACAAAAATTAGCCAGGCATGGTGGTGTGCACCTGTAGTCCCAGCTACTTGAGAAGCTGAGGCAGGAAAATCACTTGAACTGGGGAGGTGGAGGTTGTGGCGAGCTCAGATTGTGCCACTGCACTCCAGCCTGGGCAACAGAGTGAGACTCCATCTCAAAAAAAAAAAAACTTGAAGAAAAAGAATATAATCCCACTTCAATGTGTATCATATCCTTAACTCCTAAAGTTGGAAGTAGTGAGCTATTTGACCTTATTTAACAGTTCAATTAATGCCAATTTATGTGATTAGGTTTCTCTGTGTAATCTACTGATTTCTTCTTTCAGTCAATATTTACAGAGTGCCCAAAGTGTACCAGATACGGTACTAGACCCTGGGAATATAAAGTTAAAAAGATCTCAAGTTGTTCACAGTCCAGTCTGGAGAAAAAAGGAGACTAAACAATCCATTACAATACAAAATGAAGAGCCCTGGAATAGAGACAAGAACAAAGTGCTATGCAGGAACAGAAAACCAAACACCACACGTTCTCACTCACAAGTGGGAGTTGAACAATGAGAATGCATGGACACAGGGAGGGGAACAACACGCACTGGGGCCTCTCAGGGAAGGGGCGAGGGTGACAGGTTGACAAGTGCAGCAAACCACCATGGCACATGCATACCTATGTAACAAAACTGCACATTCTGCACATGTATCCCAGAACTTAAAGTTAAAAAAAAAGAAAAAAGAATAAGGTGCTATGGAAGCACACAGGGTGCATATCTAAACCAGAATGGAAGGGTCACATAGGGCTTCCCAAAGAAGGTGATGTTTAAGTGACTCATATAGTACCTGTAGCTACCATCTAAAAGCATGTTGATTTCTACTCAGGGTCAATTTGGGGTCCAACTAAAAACTTATTAAAAACAGAACTGCTACCTCTTCGCCAAAGGTGCAACCCACAGGGCCCAGTGCACAGGTCAGCAAGCATAAAAATATCAATTCATGATGAATAAAACTCCAGTAAGGAGCAAAATAATAGACGTAAGGAGAGGGTAATTTTTCAGCCAAGGTAATGACAAATGCCAGGAGGAAAAATCACAATGATGATGTGGGTCAGAGAGAAGAATAAGAACAGTATCTTGGCCAGGTGCAGTGGCCCACACCTGTAATTTCAACATTTTGGGAGGCTGTGGCAGGAGAATCACTTGAGGCCAGGAATTCGACACCAGCCTGCGCAATATATCAAGATCCTGTCTACACAAAAAAATTTAAAAATTAGCCAGGCATGGTGAGGCAATGCCTATAGCCCTAGCAACTTGGGAGGCTGAGGTAGGAGGATCCCTTGTGCCCAGGAGTATGCAGCTGCAGTGAGCTATGATCGCACCACTGCACTCCAGCCTAGATGATAGAATGAGACCCTACCTCTCTTAAAAAAAAAAAAAAAAAAACCCGATGCCTGGGTGCGGTATCACACCTGTAATCCCAGCACTTTGGGAGGCCAAGGTGGGCTGATCACAAGGTCAGGAGTTCAAGACCAGCCTGGCCAACTTGGTGAAACCCCATCTCTACTCAAAATACAAAAATTAGCCCAGCGTGGTGGTGCGTGCCTGTAATCCCAGCTATTTCAGGAAGCTGAAGCAGGAGAATCGCTCGAACCCGGGAGGCAGAGGTTGTAGTGAGCTGAGACTGAGTCATTGCACTCCAGCCTGGGCAACAAAGCGAGACTCCATCTCAAAAACAAACAAACAAACAAAAAAAACGAACAAGGGCCGGGCGCGGTGGCTCAAGCCTGTAATCCCAGCACTTTGGGAGGCCGAGACGGGCGGATCACAAGGTCAGGAGATCGAGACCATCCTGGCT
>NW_012106119.1:377399-400448 GCF_000951045.1 Mandrillus leucophaeus | reverse complement strand
CACTCCAGCCTGGGCGACAGAGCGAGACTCTGTCTCAAAAAAAAAAAAAAACAAAAAAACAAAAACGAACAAATAGTATTTATAACTGCTTTACTGCATTTCTTACATTCTTTCACATCCATTATATGACTTAATTTTACTCTCCTAAAAACCCTTGTTAAGTACATTATCAGGAGAGCACAGGTATCATCACTAACAGGTGTTTTGTTTTTTTTTTTTCTATTTTACAGATGAGAAAACTGAGCTTGGAAAGGGCTCACACTCATATTGTTTAACATGAAGCCCAGTGAACTGTCTTTCAACTACATAATGTCCTACAGCATCCTCAGAACCTCACAGTCATTGGATTACAAGGTGGTTAGTTAGGCCCTACAGAGAAAAATGCTGCCTCAACTTTGGAGGGAAAAGGTGTGGGAGAGGTTAAGAAGATAGGTAGAGAAGGAAGACAGAAAATACTATCTAATCATCAAGAAAATACAATGAGAAGAAACAGAATGAACAACCATTGTAAAGCTTATGATCATAACCTTTGCTCACGGGTAAAACAGCTGAAGGAAAAACCGAATGGTGGATGATGACAGTTGGTGACGAAATTGACAACAGTACAAAAAATAAATCAGATCATCCAGAGAGTGGCAAGCAACGCGATTACCCATAAATGTGCATGGGGAACTGGAAAGGTGTGTGACCTGGAAATGTGCATGGGGGAACTGGAAAGGGGAACTGGAGAGAGGATGAGGATGATAAGCTGAAGGACGCAGAGAAGAGCGAATGAAAGGGGACTGGCGATGGAGCAGGCACGACTGAAAGTGGATGATGGGGAGCAGATGGGTGTCCCAGCGGGTTACGGGGGAGGCGGAGTGGAATAATGCAGAGTGGTCATTTAAAAAAAAAAAAAAACACGGCAGAAATATGGCGATGACAGTCCAGAGTGGAGATGGAGCAGGAGGTCAGGGAGATGACAACCCAGGTAGGGAGGCTAGCAAGGTGACAATACAGAGGTAGTAGTGGCAGGGACGGGCAGCGTGCTAGCTGAGGAGGAAGCTGTCACCTGCGACAGAGTACGCGTGTGCGGCAGCGCCTCGGGGTTAGTACCTGTAACCGCGGTTGGAGGCCCGGGGCGGAATCCGGTAGACGCTGACGTCCGGTTTCACACACAGCACAGACTCGTACTCCAACTCGGCCGCCATCTTGGCTCCGCTGTCCGCGCTGCCGGGGGCGAAACGTAAGACCGGGGGCGAAACGTAAGACCGGGGGCGGAGCACGGGAGGTGGAGATGCAAAGCGCGACAACTTCTGCTTGCGTCACTTCCGCGCGAGTTCAAGTTGGTTTCTGATATTAACCTCTTCGGTGACGCTGGAAGCCATATTGAAACCTGGAAACGATGAGGCTGCGCGACTCACCCTTGGGTAATGGCAAAGATGCCTCCAAGTGCGTGACTCTCGTTATGGAAATCTCTCTCCCGGAGAGGTGCTTAGGAAAAGCGCCATCTTACTCTAGGCAGGTTTCTGGAGTGCCCTATGAGGACGAGGACCGTATTGAATCCTGACGGATTTTCTTCCAGGAGTCACTTCCCAACTGTAGTCTCCTGGCAGAAAAGAGGCAGATAATGCCAGACGAGATACCTACAGAGAATGATGTATGAGCTGGTCATAGACACGGTGAATTTCAACTCTGGTCCAGAGTCTTAACGCTGAAAACACCCAACTTGATTTAGTGCCTTACACTCTTTATCTCCAATTTTTCAGGACGACACCTGTTAAAATGTTTTGCCACACTTTCAGCGTGTATTTCGATTATCTTTTTGGAAATTTTGATCCTGTTAAATACACTCTAAATGCGATCAACCCAATTCCTGATAAAATTGGAAGCATAATGAACTATCTAATGGCCTCTATTACCTCCCAGTTCTATTATGATGATAAATGCTACCGAACTCTCACCATAAATATGATCTTTCTGCGCCCCAAAAGTAAACTTAACTACAACATCGTAACTTAGTACAGATAGCAAGTGGCAAAACTGAGATAGGAACTCAAGCCTTCCTCATTACAACAGCAGCAGTCTTCATCACTTTGTTGACTGGTTGAAAACCTGCCTCTAATTTGTCTACTCCACCTTGGAAAGTGATATCTTAAATTTCAAAAAGAATTACAATATTTATCCCTGGCGAGGACGTGAGGAATGGTCTAATCTTATATACTTTTGGCAGGATTGTAAATTGGCACAGCATTTTTAAAAGAGAAATTAACAGAATTTATCAAAATATTAATTGGACGTAATCTTCAATTTAGCAGTTTCACTAATAAGTATTGTAAAGAAATCCTTATGCACAAAAAAGTATGTACAATACTACAGCATTGTTTGTAGTAGTGAAAAAAATGCAAACAACATGACCATCTATCAATGAAAAATGGTTAATGGCACATCTATTACTATGAGATGTTTTGAACTAAAGGGTTAGCCATTGAAAGAGATCAAGATTTTTTAAACCCAACTGCAAAAAACATACAGCATAATCAACTTTTGTCGAAACACCCCAAAATTATATATGTATGCATGTAAATGCATTGAAAAGGCTTTCAAAGGATATAGGGCTAAGTGGGGGAAAGAAACATTTTCTCCTCCATATATTTCTCTGTTAAGATTTATATAGCTATTATCTTCACTGAATACATGTTAAAAGAAAAATAAAGACAAAAAAAGTGGTTTATTACTTGTTCCATATTTCTGACCCTATGATCTCATCTGAAGCCTAGGTCATATGACTTACACCACATTGTACCTCTTTTTTTTTCTCTCTTCTGTGTTATCACTGGCAATCATTTTTGGAGGATTCTGGCTTCTGGTTCACCTTCTTACTGGTTTACACTCTTCCTCTTCTCCCAAATCTTTTAGAGATTTCGAAGTCCATATAGTTAACTCTTCCTAGCTATACAATCTCCTGACATAAATCTAACCATCTTTACCTCTCTTTTCTACCTCACCTGTTATTCTTCATGTTCTGCACATTGTTAGCCTTCTCTTTATTCCTCCCCCTCCTTGTTTCAACAGTTCTCTTGCCAGCATCCTTAAGCTTCCTTTCCTGCTTGTCTTTCCATCACAGCCAACCCAAAAGACTCCAGTCATATGTATTCCAACCATCTCCCACCATCATTCTCCAAAAGCAAATCACGCAAGTATAAAGATTGGTGTCCCTAAAAGTTTATGGGTTTGAGTCTCAGCTTTGCCTTTAACACCCAGATTTGCCATTGCTAGTTTTTATTTTCATTCCCTTTAATGGTTGTTCCAAATTTTGCTGCCCTTTCAGGCCTTCAACTCTAAGTCTTCTCCTTTTCTTTCTTGACAGGTGAAATATCTTACTACTTCCCTGAGAAAATAAAGTTTATGCGAACTCTCTCAACTTAATGACACCCTATTCATAGTCCTATCTGCATCTTCACCTATTCTTTTTCCTGTCCACTTGTGTGTGCCCACGATTCTCTACTCCCCAATCTCCTCAGGGACCTAGCTTAATCAGTTATCTCCTTTCTTTCCTGTATCTTAAAACTCATTTTCCATTCACCCCTTTCCCTCAGCATATAAGTATATTCAAGTCCTTTCACACACAAAAAAAAAAACCATGTTTTTTCTTTATTTAAATTTAAATTTCCCTTCTCTTGCTTCATCTCAACAAAAACAGAAAAAAATAGTCTTCCTCACTCTCACCCACAATGTCCTCTCTAGCTTAACTGATCACATTGCCATAATTTTCCATACATGCCATTTTTATTCATGCTGAACATATTTGCACAGACCGAAATGCCCTTCCCATTCATTCCTTGGGAAGATGCCTTTAGATCTAATCCAAGTATCAATTTATCTGAGAAGTTTTCCTCAACTTCTCTAAATAGAACTGGTAAGTGCCTCCTCTATGCTCCCACATTTTTATACCTGTTTTAGTTCTTATCATATTGTGTTCAACTGCTTGTTGGCATATCTGTTTTCCAAGGGAAAGAAACAGGTTTGTGTTTTCCCAGCATCTAGCACAGTTTTCAGACTATAGTAAGAACTCTGTATGTTTATTTGCTAAATGAGTGATCATTTCAGCCAGCCTTCACAGGAATGATTTGTTCTTTCCCAATCAAAATAATTAAAAATGTTTTGGGCCTACGGCCGGGCGCGGTGGCTCAAGCCTGTAATTCCAGCACTTTGGGAGGCCGAGATGGGCAGATCACAAGGTCAGGAGATCGAGACCATCCTGGCTAACACAGTGAAACCCCGACTTTACTAAAAAAAAATACAAAAAACTAGCCGGGCGAGGTGGCGGGCGCCTGTAGTCCCAGCTACTTGGGAGGCTGAGGCAGGAGAATGGCGTAAACCCGGGAGGCGGAGCTTGCAGTGAGCTGAGATCACGCCACTGCACTCCAGCCTGGGCCACAGAGCGAGACTCTGTCTCAAAAAAAAAAAAAAAAAAAATGTCTTGGGCCTGCACAGTAGCTCATGCCTGTAACCTCAGCACCTTGGGAGGCTGAGGCAGGCAGATCACTTGAGGTGAGGAGTTCAAGACCCTCCTGGCTAACATGTTGAAACCCTGTCTCTACTAAAACTACAAAAACTAGCTGGCCATAGTGGTGCGTGCCTGTAATCCCAGTTACTCGGGAGGCTGAGGCAGGAGAATCGCTTGAACCCAGGAGACGGAGGTTGCAGTGAGCCAAGAACGCACCGCTGCACTCCAGCCTGGGATACTGAATGAGACTCCCTATTTAAAAAAAAAAAAAAAAAAATTAAAAATGTCTTGTCTTGAACTTATCTTTACCCACCACTGGGGAGTAGTAACTACACAGCTCACAGGTTCTGGGCTGAGAGCAGACTGTGCTGAAAGTCAAGCTAGTGTTCTTGTATGTGACTTTGTAAGTATATGTGATTTAACCAAGTTTAACAAAAGCACTTTTGTTGAAATTCATGGAGGCCTTACCCATCTCAAATCTTGATCACTTTTAGATGTAATTTAAACATGAAAATAACTTATGGTTTTCTTAACTTATCCCCACAAGTAACATATTTCCCAGCTCTTCTTTACGCACGCACATAAAAGGTATTTGTCACAGATTAAATTCTGACTCATCTTTGCTCAGGGTACTGCTATCAATGGTATTTGTTAAAGTATAATTTTCCTAAATCCTGAAGTTGCTACACATGCAGCGGTAATAAAAATTGTAATGAGATTCGAATCATAGTTTACAGGAATTTTTTAGCTAGAGTAGACCTTAATAACCTTTTAGTTCAGATCTCATCTAAAGACGTAGTTGGTGATGCAGTCAGGATTAGAACTTCATATCTTGTGATTTACAAACTAACACTCTTTCCACCATGAGGTGGGTAAGGCCTCCATCAATTTCAACAAATCAAAAAACGAACATTTTTTGAAGTTGAAAACACTGTATTGGTCTTACCATGATTTCATATTGTAATCAAGTAGAAATTAAAGTCAGCCATTGACCTAAATCTAGCCATACCTACTCCTTGCTCTGTCGTGTTGTGCTACAGCTACTGTGTCAGGTTAAACTGGCTTTGCTTGTAAATTTGACAATCTTCAAATCTGAGGGGTAATGAATTCTAACTTTGATTTATTTACTGCTGTATCGCCAACACCTAGAAGAGTGTCTGGCACATGGTAGGTGTTCAATCAATATTTGTGGTTTAAATGACAATAATCTAGAAACCTAAAGAGAAAAAAAAATTAAAAAGATTGAGAGTCCTATAACTACAGAACTTAGGATAAAAGCCACTTTAGTATTAATACTATTCATGAAGAAAACACATCAGGTTCTACAGCCTGAACAGCAAAGGATATGTCTCACTCGGGACACTTTAAGTTAGAATTCTGTTTCCTGATGATTTAAGGGAAATAGCCTTTCCTCCTACACGTCCAAGCTATATAATAGCTTCAGAACATGAATAAAACTTGGCCCCAGGGAGATTTACAGCAATGACTCACGCTTTGTGAATCTCTGCTCCTTAATGAGGATGTGAGGCATCTGGCAGGTGCTGGGTGTAATTAGGAGAAAGACCAGGCCCTAAATCTAAAGATATCTGCTTTTTCCCCCAACTCCTTCATCCCCTACTACACCATCAAATGGAAATCCAACAGAAAGTATTTATACTACCTGCTATAGTTACCAGAGTGCAGATGACTTACTAAGGAAATAGTTGATTTCCAGAGTGATGAGCTTATGCATTGAAAAGTCTTAGAGGACATTTCTCAGACCCCAGATTGTCAAAAATTTAAATATCTGTCAATACCCAGTGCCGGTAAGGATGTGGGGCAATGGGAACTTTGGCAGTATCTGGTAAAATGGAATATGCTTATACCGCATTACATCTGAATTCCCTGCTTAGGTAGAGCAACTCCTGCAAATATACAGTAGGAAAAATGTGCAAGAATTTCACTGCAGTGCTGTTTACTATTTATAATACCAAGACATTGGAAATAACTCAAATGTCCATCATTAGAACAACCAATGGGATAGTATAAATAGTGAATATACATGAACTACTTGCTGTGTGCTTCAACATAGATAGATGACAAAAATACAATATTAAGCAAGGGAAAACAAATTTAAAAATAAAACTGTCCTATTTATACAATCTTTAAAAAAAGGCAAATCTAAGATGGTGTTAACATTTTTTGAAATGTGAGGAAATGATAAATACAGGCCAGGCACGATGGCGAGCGCCTGTAATCCCAGCTACTCCAAGAGGCTGAGGCAGGAGAATCGCTTAAACTCAGGAGGCAGTGGTTGCCGTAAGCCAAGATCGTGCCATTGCACTCTGGCCTGCACAACAAGAGTGAAACTCCGTCTCAAAAAAAAAGAAAATGATAAATACAAAATTTCCAGTTGTGATTACTTGGCAAGGAGGTGCAGGAGGTAGGTCAGGGTAGTTTGCAGAGGGTGCTTGAGAGAAAATGGTAGCAATCTATTTCTAATGCTGAATGGTAAGCTCATGGATGGTACTTTTATTATTCAGAATGTATCTATTAATTATATGCACTCTTCCAAATATATAACACACAATAAATTATGGTGAACACCTAAGTTCTCAGATACCGATTTTAACAATAAACATTCTGTATAATAATAATGACGATCATATTACCTAATATTTATATACGATCTTTAAGATTACAAAATGCTTTCATGCATACTATCTCATTTATTTCTCACAACAATCTCACATAGTAGGTAATGTTATTCCCATTTTCATACAAAGTATGCTGAGTTACAGAAAGGTCACTGACTTGCTCTTGTAATATTTAAGTGTCAGGAACAGAACTCTAAATTACTGGTACCGAAGCAACAGCTGACTATAACTTATACTTAAATGTTTGTATGTATTACCAGCATTGCTATGCCTATGGTTGAATTATAATAATAACTAAAACTTATCAATTACTGAGTACTGTTCTACATGCTTATATGCATTTGATCACTAACCACATGACATAGGTACTATTATGATCATGCCCACTCTACAGATGAAGAAACTGATACATTGTCATTAAATAATTTGTCCACAGTCATAAGTGGCAGACATATATCTAATTATCTCCAAGCCCAAGTAGTTAACCAATATGCCAGTCTGTGTCAATAATGTGTTCCTTCTCTCTTCAACCTCTTCATCTATAAAATGGACAGAATATACAATAGTTATAGCGATTACAGTAGATACTTGTTATTTATGGATCACATATTTGCAAATCAGGTACTTATTAGAATTTATCCAGCTGTCAAACAGGGTGACACTGCCTTCTTGTTTTAGCTTTCATACTATAAACAAGTATCCGTTTTGCAGTCTATTTAGTGCCATGTTTTTTGAATTTTTGGTTTTTTGTTGTTTTTAAATGATTTTACCATTTAAAATGGCCACTGAGCATAGTGCTGAAATACCATCTAGTATTCCTAAACATAAGAAGGCTTTGATATACCTTACAGAGGAAACATGCGTGTTAGATACACTTCATTTGGGGATGAGTTATAGATCTATTGTTATAAAGGTCAATGCTAATAAATCAGCAAGGTATAGTAAATAAGCCATTGGCCGAGGGTAGTGGCTCATGCCTGTAATCCCAGCACTTTGAGAGGCCGAGGCGGGTGGATCACCTGAGATCAGGAGTTTGAGACCAGCCTGGCCAACAGAGTGAAGCCCAGTCTCTACTAAAAATACAAAAATTAGCTGGGTGTCGTGGCGTGCGCCTGTAAGCCCAGCTACTTGGGAGGCCGAGGCTGGAGAATCGCTTGAACCCAGGAGGCGGAGTTTCCAATAAGCCGAGATCGTGCCATTGCACTCCAGTCTGGGCGACAAGAAGGAGTCTCCATCTCAAAAATAATAAATAAATAAGCCATCTTTCAACAGAAACACACATAAAACAAGATTATGGATTGATTGGTCGGACATGGTGGCAGACGCCTGTAATCTCAGCTACATGCAGGAGGCTGAGGCAGCAGAATCGCTTGAACCCTGGAGGTGGAGATTGCAGTGAGCCGAGATTGCGCCACTGCACTCCAGCCTGGCAGACATAGCAAGACTCAATCTCAAAAAAAAAAAAAAAGTATTGATCGTTTGATGTGTTTCCCGTCACTTTATAAAACATGACTGCCTAGATAATGAGAATATTCACATTTAGGGGAACATTCCAGCCAACAGCAGAAGCTCTGGAGGCCAACTCTTTGATTCTAGCTCTGCCATTTACATAGTGGTGTGAACTTGGGTAAATAGCCACTTTGCAAGTCAGTGTCCTGTTTGACACTGAGTTACCTATCTCATCACTGGGTTGTTGTGTGAGTTAAATGGCATACAACCAATGAAGTGCTTAGCACAGAGCCTAGTTAATAAACCATCCTGTGTACATTATCACTATTATTAATACTAACTAGCATTTGAAATAAGTGTTATCATGTTTAGGGAAATATAAACAATGATACAATTGATATTTTGGTACTTCAGAAGATATACAACAGAACATAACAACTAAAATATAATTGCCATTTTAAAACCTTTTCTCACTGGGCGCGGTGGCTCACGCCTGTAATCCTGGCACTTTGGGAGGCTGAGGTGGGCGGATCACAGGGTCAGGAGATTGACACCATCCTGGCCAACACAGAGAAATCCCGTCTCTACTAAAATACTAAAAATCAGCCAGGCGTGGTGGCGGGGGCCTGTAGTCCCAGCTACTCGGGAGGCCGAGGCAGAGGAATCGCTTGAACCCGGGAGGCAGAGACTGCAGTGAGCGGAGATCGCACCACTGCACTCCAGCCTGGGCACAGAGTGAGACTCCGTCTCAAAAAAAAAAAAAGAAAAAAAAAAAAGAAACACCTTTTCTCCTAATGGCTAACAAATCTGCTCAGTGTAGTATGATTTGAAGAGATTTAGAAGGAGCATTTTATCTGAAATGTTTATGTATCATCACCTTCTTTTGCCTGCATTTTAGTGGGAATGAAATGGAGAAGAAAGAGCAAAGGAGAAAAGAAATGGAGAACACATTTTCTTTCTTTCTTTTTTTTTTTTTTTTTGAGATGGAGTCTACTCTGTCATCGAGGCTGGTATGCAGTGGCGTGATCTCAGCTTAGTGCAACCTCTGCCTCCCAAGTTCAAACAATCCTCCTGCCTCAGCCTCCCTAGTAGCTGGAACTACAGGCTTGCACCACATGCCCAGCTAATTTTTGTATCAAAAATATATCTCGACCTACATTTACGAGAGCCATCTACCCCTCAGTAGTCCTCTATTCTATCTCCCCTCCAAAAAAAAAAAAAGTTTCTATGACTTCTCATGAGATCAGTTGGACACACACAGAAGACTTGTCTCTGTAGCAGGACAAGCTGCAGACGAAACCCTTCATACGCTGAGTTAAAGAAGGAAGGGCTTTATTCGGCCAGGAGCTTTGGCAAGACTCATGTCTCCAACAGCCGAGCTATCCGAGTGAGCAAGTCCTGTCCTTTTTAAGGGCTCACAACTCTAAAGGGGTCCGCATGAGAGGGTCGTGATCAATTGAGCAAGCAGGGGGTATGTGACTGGGGGCTGCACACACCAGTAATTAGAACGGAACAGAACAGGACAGGGATTTTCACAGTGCTTTTCTATGCAATGTCTGTAATCTATAGATAACATAACCGATTAGGTCAGGGGTCGATCTTTAACTACCAGGCCCAGGGTGTGGCACCGGGCTGTCTGCTTGTGAATTTCATTTCTGCCTTTTAGTTTTTACTTCTTTTTCCTTTGGAGGCAGAAATTGGGCATAAGACAATATGAGGGGTGGTCTCCTCCCTTATTCCCCCCCTTTCAGAATCTCACTCAATAGTGAGAGTTCTCACTTTTATTCTCACTACCCATGTCTTCTTGCAAGACAGATCGATAGTGATTCATATAGTACACTTGTGCTGAAGCATTTTGGTGAACTAAGGTAGCAATGAAGCTTTTTATCATTTGAAGAAGTACAGGTAGCAAACAAGGGAGCAGTAAGCAGGTTTCTCTTACTGTTATAACTCCCATTATAAGAGTTTTAAATCTTTTTAGTGCTAGGAACCATTTTCCAAACATGGCCCCAGGATCAAATCCATGCCACACTTGCTCGGGCACATGTGCCAGGTTTGTCATATCTTTATGTCTTCAACTACTTGCCCTTGATCATCTATGTGTAGACAGCGATTAGTAAGGTTAAATTTCCTGCAGACCCCTCCTTCAGCTGCTAGCAAGTAGTTGAGAGTCAATCTATTTTGATAGATAGCATTTCTCATCTGAGTTTCTTGCCAGGCCAGAATAGTCAAGGCTCTGCTGGTCTTATTAGTGATTATTTCTAAGACAGCTTGTAACCGTATGATTCAGTTGAGCATGTAAATTTGGGTCAGGTATCCTCACAAGCCATCTTGTGCCTAAGTACCAGGCCTATAATATTGTATGATTCTCTCAGGGGACCATTCATCATCTTTTTAATTTTCTATAGCTATGCTTCTCTTTTTGCGGAAAGCACAGACAGGGAAGCCCAGGAGTTTGCCTGTCTTTATGGGCAATAGGAAGAAAGATGGTTTAATAGTGCCAATAACTCAACTACCTGCCCACTGGTCAGGTAATTTGGTGTAAGCTCTATGCCCATATATCCAGTATAATCCAGTGGGGGCCGTCCAGTCCCGGTGGGACTCCGAGTGGGTCCACACAGTTTGCGACTTTGGGAATTTACTAAATGGATTTTTCTTAGTTTGTGGTTTGAACTCCACTAGGTGGCTGTTTTTGTAGTATTATTATACAGTTTTTGCCCAAGGCAGCTGAGTCTTCCCACAGGAAGGATGAAGTCCTTTCTCCCTCTTGCTATACAGTATTGTCTAATGATTGAGGCTTTTAGGACCCAGAAGTTATCAGGGTAATTCTTTTGAGACAGGAATTTATCAGGAACTGGGTCTGTAGGTACTAATTCTCAGGCTTCCCATGGCCATTGATCTCCCATTACAGTTCCTCTACATACATAACATGAAGTGACATTGAGAGACTGGGCTACATGCTCAGCTAATTGCAAAAACAAATTTCTTGTTTTTCCTGGAATTTCTGGTACTGGCACATTCAGTTTATCATAGAAGGTTTGAAATACTGGCTCAGGAGAGCGTTTATAAACTCCTCAAACCATCATATTTACTCAAGGATCCAGTCCAGCCCCATCAATTCCTAAGGTTACAAGCTCCCCTTTTTTCCAGCGAGGATCAAGGGGGTTGGTTATTACTAGTTCTAAGGGTTTACACTGACCACTGGTCCAGGAAGGGCCACTTCTCCCTTTTTGAAGGTGGACAGGATCTTTTTTGTTTTTTTATCCAAGTAGCCTAAATGACACAAGAGCAGTATCCACATTCATTTCCACACAGTCCTAATTCATGACAAATGTACTTATTTTCTGACATACAGCCTCTTTTCTAATTAAGAGAACCACATCCTATTCCTAACTTATTACTACTAATGACAGTACAGGCATCAAACTTCAAGGTGACTTGTTTGGGCACCCCTTTTTCTTTTGTTTTGGCTAACACTGTGCTCGTATCATTTATGAGCCCCCACCAGTCCTCAGTCCTTAATCTTATTTAGAAAACTGTGGTCATGGGAGGCTCAAATGGGTCATAACACACATCAGGTTGGTCATTTCCTGGGCTACATACCTTGCATAAAATAGCATTATACAAACAAGGTTTTTTTAGAGTCTTCGTACACTTATAATAATCATAAAATAATAGGACCGTAGTAACTTTGTGTCCTACCTCAGTGACTTGATGTATACACTGGGAATAGTCCTCAGTCTGAGGAAAGTCAGTTAAACTCCTTACTGTACAAGTCCAAATTTTAAGGAAAATGAGTCCTGCAATGACTTTTCTCATGCTTTGGCCATGTGTGGACCAGTCAGCTTCCGGGGTGACTGGAGCAGGGTTTGTCGTCGTCTTCAGAGTCACTTTGCAGGGGTTGGCGAAGCTGCTCCCGTCCACGTACCGCTCACAGTCTACCGATGTTCAAGGATGGTCTCAGAGGTTGGGCCTGCTAGAATAAATGAGTCCAACACCTCTACATGGTTATGTTCAACTGGGCTCTCTGATCCCAGGAGCAAGGTGGCAGGCTTTAGGATGTTGCAAACTTCAATGGTTATGCGGGGATTTTCACATAGCAAGCTTTGGTACTTGGTTAATCTAGCATTTGTTAACCAATGATGTCCTTTGGTAGTCATTGAAGTTACCACAGCATGGGGGGGCCTTTATATTCAGGTTTTGCCCAAGGGTTACTTTATCTGCTTCTTGCACTAACAGGGCCATTGCTGCCAGGGCCATTAGACATGGGGGCAGCCTTTGGAAACCTCGTCTAGTTGTTTTGAGAGATAGGCCACCGGCTTCGGCCAGGGCCCCACAGTCTGGGTTAAAACTCCAACTGCTATTTTTTCTCTTTCTGACACACAGTGTTAAAGGGTTTTTTCAGGTCAGGTAGCCCCAGGGCTGGGGCCAACGTGACTTTTTCTTTTAACTCATGAAAAGCTCGTTGCTGTTGGTTGTAATAGATGTAGTTTATCCAATTTACATTTTTATTAACTGTCACCCACCAAAATATTGACTCAAATCCTGCAGCTATTTGATTTCAAGCTTTAAATGGATGATACCCCTTTAACTTTAGCTAATATGTTTACACACAGAAGTTTTTATATATATATAATTAACATTTTAAAACTTGCTTAAACCTTCAAAACAAACTTCTTTTTAACCTTTTAATGTAGGTTAAAATTTACATTCTTATGCCTCCTTAGAATCCTTTTACCAAAGGTATATTTTACTTTTCTTATATACCTTGCACATAAACTTTTTTTTTTTCCCCAAAAGTTTTACATTCAGGGGCCTAGTTACTTTTAAATTATACAATATTTCTTGTATAAATTCTTTTTTCATAACATTTTTCTCTTTCATGACTTTCGCAGACAATTCTTCGACTTGCCTCAACTTTTTGACTTATTACAAACATTTCTTTCTTTAAACAACCTGTTGTTTCAGGACAAGAATTTACCATATAAGAACCTTTTAACATAAATTCTGCTTCCCTTTTTTTTTCCCTTTTTTTTTTTCCGAAGATGAAAACTATTCTTTTCCAAAGCAAACTTATTTTATGTCTGTGGACTAGACTGTCTAAGGCCACAAGATTAGACGTTACTGTAATACATGTTACACTGTTAACTTTTAGTAAACTTTACTTTTGTTGAAAACCTTGTAAGTTTGGGATTTTAATTATCCTTTGCTATTAATAAGACCTTGTTTTGTCCAAAATAACTTAGAATTGGTATAGATGGCTTTTTTTAAATTTTATTTTTACTTCAGTTACCTGGAAGGAACCATCTTGAAGGGAGTTTCTCCTAGGTCTGGTCGGACCTTTGTATGGTAATTAAGATTTAGATCCCCTGTTAGGAAACCTGTTGGGTTAAGGGAATTTTCAGTCGTTAGTGTTAAATCATCCTTTTTTTTTCTTTTTTTTTTCCTTAGGATACTTCTGAACTGGTGAGGTGTGCTCACAATGAAGTTTCCTCTAAAAGTTGTTTTGTTATTTTTGTTTTTTTTTTTAACTTTTTTCTATTAGCGAGGTGGTTGCCACTACAGATTGAATGCATTTGGGCCATCTGCGGGTTACTGGGTTAAGAATTTTTGATAGGAAGGCCTCAGTGCTTTTGGGATATGCTTGTTTACACTGACAACAAAGTGGTATTGGAGTGTTATAGGGTTATGGAGAATACCTTCAATTATCAATTATATGTTTTAAATTTACCTTGGCTTTTAAAGGAATAGACTACACTGTTTTTTTCTTAACTACTTGTGTGTCTCTCTCTTTTTATCTTTCTTTTTCTCTTTTATTTTCTGTCTCTTTTTCTCTTTGACTTTCCTTTTGCCTCTATCTCTTTTTCTCTCTCTGCCTCTTTCTCTCTTTGTCTCTCTTTCCTTAACTCCCTCTTTGTCTCTCTGTCTCTTCCTCTTTCTCTCTTTGCTGGTCTTTCCTTGCCTCTGCCAGCTGCTTATGCTGCTGTTCTCTCAACAACTGTGGGGGGCAGTGGGGGTGTGCATCTAAAACCTGCTGTAACCAAGTGTCTATGCACGGGAACTGGTCTGGGTGCCCTGGCTTACAGGTTACCTTGTGCCATACCTTTGAAACAAGGGACCTATCTATCCTTCCTTCTGATGGCCAACCCACCTCTAATGCTGGCCAGTCTATCTTACACTGTTTTAAGTTTTCCTGGTGTCATAGTACTCCATAAGCTCCCTTAAATCCTTTCTTGAAATTTTTCAACATAGCTCCTAGTGGGGTAGGCTTACTTTGTGCCTGACCCAGGCTTCTTCAAGACAAAACACGACGCTCACACCACATGCACACCACAAAACAAAGAACTGGTGAAAAGGACACACACACACTTTTACAGTTTACACCAAACCAGAATCAAAACCAAAATCAGAGTATCAAGAAATCCAAGCCAGGTCAAAACCAAAACCAAAGTATCAAATAATCCAAGTCAAGTCAAAAACAAAAACCAAAGTGCCAGTACAGGCATGCCGTGGGTGATCAGGCCATGCTTCCACTCAAATGGAGTAGGCAAATTCCCAAGACCAGTCCACCAAAGTGCCCATAAAGGCACGCCATGGGTGATCAGGCCACACTTCCACCCAAATGGAGTGGGCAAGTTCCAAAGACTAGTCTTACCAAGTTTCAGATGTCCAGACTCCAAGTGCCAGTTCCTTCCAGGTGTTCAGCCACTGTGTTGATCCTCCATGGGGGCCTGCCACGTGCTGCTCTGGTGAGGCATTCCACTGGGGTGGGGCAATTGCCTACCTGGGCTCACTCTCAGGATCCACATCACTCAAGCTGGCGGGAGTCCCCCGCAGGGATGCTCCACAGGGCAGGCCTAAGCCGCCTAAGGGGCTGCCTGCCTCAACTGTCCATTAATCACCTCACTTCCTGGTCAGGGAACCAAGAAATGTAGCAGGACAAGCTGCAGACAAAACCCCTCAGACACCAAGTTAAAGAAGGAAGGGCTTTATTCGGCCAGGAGCTTCAGCAAGACTCATGTCTCCAACAACCAAGCTACCCGAGTGAGTAATTCCTGTCCTTTTTAAGGGCTCACAACTCTAAGGGGGTCTGTGCGAGAGGGTTGTGATTGATTGAGCAAGCAAGGGGTACGTGACTGGGGGCTGCATGCACCAGTAATTAGAATGGAACAGAACAGGACAGGGATTTTCACAGTGCTTTTCTATGCAATGTCTGTAATCTATAGATAACATAACCGATTAGGTCAGGGGTCAGTCTTTATCTACCAGGCCCAGGGTGTGGTGCTGGGCTGTCTGCTTGTGAATTTCATTTCTGCCTTTTAGTTTTTACTTCTTCTTTCTTTGGAGGCAGAAATTGGGCGTAAGACAATATGAAGGGTGGTCTCCTCCCTTATCTCCTTGTTTACTTTTGGCTTTATGGAACTAAAGTCACAAAGGGTGTTAATGAAACATGTACCTACATTCAGTTTGCTTCCCCTTCAGCCTCTCCTACCTGGCTATTCTAGATACACTCTATAATATAAAGTCAAAAACCAATAAATCCATAGAATAAGCAAAGTTTGTTAGATTTTCTTTAAATTACTCAGATTTGTCTGACTTATCACACCAAATTTGGCTGATTTCTTTCAAACTCCAGACATAGGTATTTGTTATTATGGTAGAGTTAACAGTTTTTTATTTTGTTTTATTTACTTTTTAACTGAATTATTTTAATTTCTGGGCAACTTTGTTCTTCAATTTGTGTTCCTACTTGGCTTTACCATAACTTTGTGGATAATTAGGCAGTTATACTCTAGGGGGAAAAGAGTACATCTAATCTACATCTTTGAAGACCATAGGTTAGAATTTGACTTGACAAAAAGAGTATGATTTCACACTGGGAAGGGAACATTTTGTAAATTATTTGCCACTTGTCTAAGATGGAAAATAATTTTTATCTAACAGGCAACTGGAATTCACATTAGTTTTTTGGCATAATAATGGCTAATATTTGTTACACTCCTTATAAGCTGGCACTGTTTTAAGAGCTTTGCGTGTCTATTAATATATTCCTGACAATCCTATAGAGTAGGTAGAGAATATTGCCTGAATTAGTCATTTTCCACCAGGAAATCTAAAACCATTGTAGGTACTTCCAAAGGGATATATGAGACAAGGACTTGGGCTAGGCATGGTGGTTCACGCCTGTAATCATAGCATTTTGGGAGTTGAGGCCAGGAGTTCAAGACCAGTCTGGGCAACATAGTAAGACCCCATCTCTGCAAAACAACTTTTAAAAATAGCTGGATGTGGTGGTGCATGCCTGTAGTCCCAGTCACTCGGGAGGCTGAGGCAGGAGGATTGCTTGAACTCAGGAGTTCAAGGCTGCAGTGAACTACAATCAAGCCACTGCACTCCAGCCTGGGCAACAGAGCAAGACCCTCTCTCAAAAAAAAAAAAAAAGAAAAGAAAAGAAAGAAAAAGAAGACTTGGCTACAGACGTGTCAAAAGACATAGAGGAATAAAAAGTGAGAAGATATTAGCTGTGTATCAATTACTGCAGAAGGATGCTTTCCTACATTTGGAAGAGAAAAAATGGAAAAGGATGTTACCTAGAATAGGCAAGCATGCACTTGCTTTTAAGGATGGGAGTTCTTGCTGCCACTGAACACGAATCTAAACTCACAGGGCTGCTGCTGCTGCTGCTGCTGCTAGAACCAGTAATCCTGCTGGAGTCTCCAGTTGCCAGAAGCCACTGCTGCCACACCTGCCTCCTCCATTGCAGAAATCAGGTGCTAAATGATATCCCTTTCTCCCACATTGCTTTTGTTTCAACAATTTTAATGTTTATTCTGTTTTATAGTGTTTGTTCTTTTACTTGTGTATTTATTTTTATTTTTATTTTTGGTTTTTGAGACAGGTTCTCTGTTGCCTGAGTTGGAGTGCAGTGGCACTATTGTAGCTCCCTGCAGCCTCAACCTCCCAGGCTCAAGCCATCCTCCTGCCTCAGCCTCCCAAGTAGCTGGGAGTACAGGTGTGCACCACCATGCCCAGCTGATTTTTGTATTTTTAGTAGAGGGGGTTTTTGCCATATTACCCAGGCTCGTCTTGAACTCCTGGGCTCAGGCAATCTGCCTGCCTTGGTCTCCCAAAGTGCTGGGGTTACAGGCATGAATGACCACTTTCTTTTACTTTTAAAATAGATTCACAATCTCTGTGCACAACCAAGTTACGAAATTAAAGGCAATAGTTCCCCTTTCTCCTTACTTTCCATTGACACATCAACATGTCCTTCTGGAAGATCCCATTCAGAACCCAGCTGGGGAGAAGGTCGAGGAGACATAGTCCATAGGTTTCAAATAGAGAGATAATAAGGAAAAAGGGTAGGGACGGCTTGAGTATTGATAGATGACATCTGACACAGTCCCTGTTTTGCAGATAAGAAAATGGCAATATAGAGTTTGAGAAACTTCTTTTCAGTAACACAATTAGTAAGTGGCAGAGTTGAGACTTAAACCCAGGCTTTCTACCTGCCCTCCCTTAGTCCTCAGAATACTCTTTTAACTGCCACCAAAGCAATGTACCTGTGCTATTTATTTGTATTGGGCTCACCTCCCCCTTAATATGTGCTCATGCTTTTCCCTCAAAATGCCCTCTCAGCTTCAATCTCCCTGCTCAAATGAGAGAATTATAGATTGTTAGATGTAAAAGAAACCTGAAAGATCATTTAATCCAACCTTTAATTTTTCACCTAAGAAAACAACAACAACAAATTTCTAGGGCAGGTATCTAGCCCAAGGTCGAGTAGTTATCACAAAAGTGAAAGTCAAATGCCCGTCTCCACATTCCTGGTCTAGTGCTCTATCCACCTCATGAAACTTTTCTTCCATAAAAATTTTCCAGCTAATTCCAGCCACCATCAATCCATCTTTCCCTTTGCTGACCAGCCATTACATTTGTCTGGTCACCCACAGTTTTTGGCACTTAGTTACATGTAATCTAGAGCATAGGTTACTACAAATTATCTAATAATGGATTTAATCATTTTTATTGAAGTCTTTAAGGACAGTAACTTTATCGTGTATTTAACTTTCTCAGAGAAAACAGGCTAGAGATTCTGTGATTCTAAAATTTTTATTTTGGCCAAACAAGCTTTAATACAGATCTCCATCAATGACAGTGTAGAATTAGTCAGTGACTGGTAAAAGGTTTTAATATGGCTGCCTTTGCAATATATATTCAAATTTTCTTTTCTCCAAAGCATCTGATCTCTGCTTTTAGAAATTTATGTTTAGATATTCAGAACAGAACAAAACAGAAGTGAATCACATAAATTCCTCAGAGCTTTCCACAATACACCACAAAACAACCAGTACTTTATAAGAAGAGAGAGAAGTCATTCAGAAACAGGAGCAATATTCACAACATGTTTTTAGTAATTTCCTTCCTGAAAATCCAAAGAACACAGCTGCGAGCTCTTGAACCAGTTTAAACTACTGTATAATCTTTTTTTTTTTTTTTTTTTTTGCGACATAGTTTCACTCTTGTTGCCCAGGCTGCTAGTGCAGTGGTACAACCTTGGCTCACTGCAACCTCCACCTCCCAGATTCAAGCGATTCTCCTACCTCAACCTCCCGAGTAACTGGGATTGCAGGTGCCCACCACCATGTCCAGCTAAATTTTTGTATTTTTAGTAGAGACGGGGTTTCATCATGTTGGCCAGGCTGGTCTCGAGCCCCTAACCTCAGGTGATCCGCTAGCCTCGGCCTCCCAAAGTGCTGGGATTACAGGCGTGAGCCACCACGCCCAGCCACATTGCTGTGTAATCTTTAGAGAGAGAGAAATTAGTAAAATTGAATTCATGCCAGAAACAACTTCAAGGACTCAAGTTAATTCTTTGAATTATATTCAGATGTCAACATCCTTTTCAAAGAAACATTCATTCACTTATTGGTGCCACAGACCTGTTATACCAGGCAAGGTAGCAGTCACTGGAGACAGACAAGAAATTCATGGTAGGGGAGAGAGACAGACAAGGTATTACTTTACAGTACTATTGCCTGACAAATTTCTAGCCATCCTTATGGCCCCAGTGCTTCCTCTTCAGTGCATCATGGTGGGTTTGCTTCCATGAGAATCAGTCTCTTACGGTTTCGTATTCCCAGGGTGTATGTCGTATGCCCTCCTAGCAGCCCCTACTGTATTACAGTTATATACATCTCTCATTCCTCCTCCATCTTCCGCAGCGCAACACACTGCGTCAGTAGCAGGCGCAGACTATATGTTTATGGTACTGAACTTAGTGTGACGATTGGTGAAGTCTCTTTAGTGGAAAATTCTGTATCTTTCAAAAATTTAAATGTGTATGCTCTTAGATTTAGCAATTCCAATTCTAAAACTCTTTTCTACAGAAATACGTATAAATACAACAGTGCTCATTGAGTTTTGTTTTAATCATTTAAAATTGGATAAAAACAATATTAAACGAAAAATAATTGATTAAATGAAATAATACGGAGCAATTTTTTTTTTTTTTTTTTTTTTTTGAGACGGAGTCTCGCTCTGTCACCCAGGCTGGAGTGCAGTGGCCCGATCTCAGCTCACTGCAAGCTCCGCCTCCCGGGTTCACGCCATTCTCCTGCCTCAGCCTCCCGAGTAGCTGGGACTACAGGCGCCCGCCACCTCGCCCGGCTAGTTTTTTGTAGTTTTTAGTAGAGACGGGGTTTCACCGTGTTAGCCAGGATGGTCTCGATCTCCTGACCTTGTGATCCGCCCGTCTCGGCCTCCCAAAGTGCTGGGATTACAGGCTTGAGCCTCCGCGCCCGGCCATAATATGGAGCAATTTTAAAAGTATAATTCGGGGCCGACCACGTAGCTCACGCCTGTAATTCCAGCACTTCGGGAGGCCGAGGCGGGCGGATCGCGAGGTCAGGAGACCAGCCTGGCCAACATGGTGAAACCCCGTCTCTACTAAAAATACAAAAAATGAGCCAGGCGTGGTTGCAGGCACCTGTAATCCCAGCTACTTGGGAGACTGAGGCAGAAAAATCGATTGAACCCAGCGGGCAGAAGATGCAGTGAGCCGAGATTGCACCATCGCACTCCAGCCTGGGCGAGAAGAGCGAAACTCTGTCTCAGGGGGAAAAAAAAAAATATGATTTGGGCCAAGATGTCCTGATATAAAAAGATAAGTGGAAAAAACAGAACAAAACAATATGCGTAGTAGAATGTGAGTATTTATGAGAGATTACATCTGGAAAGTGGAAAAAGGATAGCTAGGTGTTTAGGAAATTTTAGTTTTTACTTTAATCTTCTCATATTTAATTTTTACCATGGGGAATTAACTGCTTTTATAAAGTATATTTTAATTGGATATATATGTACATATATGGTAATCCTATCTTTTATATGCTTTCTGAATACCTAGATTATTCAATATTTTCAAATATTGGAGGAAAGAAAACCTAAAATAATCAATAGAATTATATGTACTAACATAGAAATGGGTTTGATATATCGTTAAGTAAAAAAGCAAGACATAAAATCACACATAAATTACCATCCCATTTGTGTTCAAAACTACCTTTTAAAAAAATATGTGTTAGGTCAAGCGCAGTAGCTCACGCCAGTAATCACAGCATTTTGGGTGGCTGAGGCAGGTGGATCACCTGAGGTCAGGAGTTCAAGACCAGCCTGCCCAATATGGCGAAACTCCATCTCTACCAAAAAAATGCAAAAATTAGCCGGTTGTGGTGGTGCATGCCTGTAGTCCCACGAACGAGGATGAGGTGGGAGAAGTCCTTGAACCTAGGAGGCAGAGGTTGCAGTGAGCCAAGATCATGCCACTGCACTCCAGCCTGGACAACAGAGTGAGGCCCTGTCTCAAACAACAAAATGTGTGCTATATTCAGAAAAAAAAATTCAGGAAGAATGAACACTAACCTATTAAAAATAGTTACTTCAGGCAGTGGAATTGAAAAGAAAATATTTCATTTTTTTACCCATTACACTTCTGTATTATTTCAATTTATCTCTTCTAGAACAAAGTATGTTCTATTTTTGTAATTAGATGATGACAATGGAAATAAACTAATAAATACTACTCAACTCTTGGCATTTTTCTTTTGGTCTTTCTGCCTCAAAAATATTCCGTGGTGACTTGACTGCAAACAAGAGGAGAAGCAGATATTATGGTCTGGACAAGTTGATTAATATAGACTGAAGCCTATATCACAGACAACAGTGTTCAAATACATTTGACCCAAATAAACTTTATTTTATATGCATATATCTAAAATAATAATATAAGAATTATTTACAGCATAGTATTCATTAAACAGGAATCATCTTCAGTCTTCTGTACTCCTTCCTGATGAAACACCACCTCGACTCCAGCCTGTTCTCCAGTGACCACTAAGCTCTCCCACCTACCTCCCCACCTACTTTCCCTCTGCCACCTCCCTGCCCTCGGCCACCTCACTGCCCTCTCCCACCTACCTGACCTTGAATAGGCTCCACTTATGGCCTAAGCAGCTTTACACCTTTTTCTGTCTCTAGAATTCCTACAAGTACTTAAGGACTTGCCCACATCTTATTTCTATCTTAAGACTCTCCTAGATTGCCCTGGGTTATATACACCCTTGCCTAGAGTGTTCTATTATTTTACTTCTATTGTTACTTCTATTATTATAGTGTAGGCTATATTACAGTTTTGTGTGTATATGTATGGGTACAAATTCCCACTTGATTGTGAATCTCTGGAGATTAGAACAGAGCTTCATCCATCCTGATTTTGGCATGGCACCATTTTTCACATATATCAAGCATTTAGGATATGTTATTTGAGATTAATTAAATGAGTTTATTCAGGTCATTCCTCCCCAACCACTCCCCACCCCAACCCTCACATCTCATAGAGTCATTTTTTTTTGCATTTCTAAACAAAACCTATGGAGTTGAACCCTATGTACAGAAGCACCCTCTCTCTAACCGTTCTCTGTGTGTTGCAGAAAATGTCTCAGGATTACAGCCTCCTACTTCTGTTTTCCTGCTTCGCCTTTCTAAGTCATTTAGAAATGACTCACTTTGAAACCCTTCCTGTGAGGTCAGATAGTGGTCTAGAGCATGAGGCTTAATTTATTGCCAGAAACAGAGAGAGGAAAGAAGAAGAGAAAGCTCAGCAAATTTTCTTGCCACACTTCATGACTTCACTGTGGTTAAGTGTGGGGACCAGACAGACTCGTGGGGACATCCAGGTGCTGAAGCCTTCAGCTACTGTCTTGGTTTTTTGGTAAGAAAATCTAGATCCACCTGATGACTTGTGCTTAGCTTGTTTTGCTCATTAATGGCAATGATTTTGAGGGTCATTATCTTCTATTTCCCCTATTTCTTCTCCGACTTTCAATTCTTTTGTCTTATCTCTATGTCCAACTTCCCTTTTCTAAATATTCCACATTCCATTTGTCTTTGCTTTTAATATTTTCATAGTGGAATTAA
>NW_012106119.1:360297-377349 GCF_000951045.1 Mandrillus leucophaeus | reverse complement strand
AGCTCTCCCACCTACCTCCCCACCTACTTTCCCTCTGCCACCTCCCTGCCCTCGGCCACCTCACTGCCCTCTCCCACCTACCTGACCTTGAATAGGCTCCACTTATGGCCTAAGCAGCTTTACACCTTTTTCTGTCTCTAGAATTCCTACAAGTACTTAAGGACTTGCCCACATCTTATTTCTATCTTAAGACTCTCCTAGATTGCCCTGGGTTATATACACCCTTGCCTAGAGTGTTCTATTATTTTACTTCTATTGTTACTTCTATTATTATAGTGTAGGCTATATTACAGTTTTGTGTGTATATGTATGGGTACAAATTCCCACTTGATTGTGAATCTCTGGAGATTAGAACAGAGCTTCATCCATCCTGATTTTGGCATGGCACCATTTTTCACATATATCAAGCATTTAGGATATGTTATTTGAGATTAATTAAATGAGTTTATTCAGGTCATTCCTCCCCAACCACTCCCCACCCCAACCCTCACATCTCATAGAGTCATTTTTTTTTGCATTTCTAAACAAAACCTATGGAGTTGAACCCTATGTACAGAAGCACCCTCTCTCTAACCGTTCTCTGTGTGTTGCAGAAAATGTCTCAGGATTACAGCCTCCTACTTCTGTTTTCCTGCTTCGCCTTTCTAAGTCATTTAGAAATGACTCACTTTGAAACCCTTCCTGTGAGGTCAGATAGTGGTCTAGAGCATGAGGCTTAATTTATTGCCAGAAACAGAGAGAGGAAAGAAGAAGAGAAAGCTCAGCAAATTTTCTTGCCACACTTCATGACTTCACTGTGGTTAAGTGTGGGGACCAGACAGACTCGTGGGGACATCCAGGTGCTGAAGCCTTCAGCTACTGTCTTGGTTTTTTGGTAAGAAAATCTAGATCCACCTGATGACTTGTGCTTAGCTTGTTTTGCTCATTAATGGCAATGATTTTGAGGGTCATTATCTTCTATTTCCCCTATTTCTTCTCCGACTTTCAATTCTTTTGTCTTATCTCTATGTCCAACTTCCCTTTTCTAAATATTCCACATTCCATTTGTCTTTGCTTTTAATATTTTCATAGTGGAATTAATAGTGAATTTTTATGTAATTTCTTTCCTCTCTTTGAATTGGCTATGTATTTCACCCTGAACTTTGATTCCACCTGTCCCCATTAATTTGTTTTTCAAATCGTTGATTATACTTTCTTTCCTTTCCATTTCCTCTTTCTCTTTTTTTAATTATTTTGTCCTTATTGCTACTGACTCTGTTATCCTATTACTACAATTTGATTCTGGGGTCCACTTTTCTTTCTCTATCATAGTGGAATTTTAGTTTCAGGATATTAATTACCTTTAAATTACTGCTGGTCAACTTAGTAATAACTTTTTTAATCCTCTACTAATCTTAAACATAAAGGTATGGTACTTTTTAGCCAAATTAACTTGAAGAAATGTAAAAAATAATCTTGTTCTGCAGGACTTTTTTTTTTTTTTTTTTTGAGACAGTCTTACTCTGTTGCCCAGGCCAGAGTACAGTAGCACAATCTCAGCTCACTGCAACCTCTGCCTCCCAGGTTCAAGCAATTCTCCTGTCTCAGCCTCCTGAGTAACTGGGATTATAGGCACGTGCTACCACACCCAGTTTATTTTTATTTTTTGTATTTTTAGTAGAGATGGGGTTCCACCGTGTTGGCCAGGTTGGTCTTGAACTCCTGACCTCAGGTGATCTGCCCGCCTCAGCCTCCCAAAGTGCTGGGATTATAGGCGTGAGCCACCGCACCCGGCATTGTTCTGAAGGACTTTTAATCCCTGACTCATACATACTTTCATTTCAAAACAGATAATATGCAATATTTAACATATAGCTCATGACAGATAACTCTATTTATTTTTATTGAAAGTTTGCTGTTTGCAGTCCCTGCTACTTCAATTCATGCATTTCTCGGCAGCTTCCCCTTTATTAGCAATACCATATATCTTTTTTTTTTTAATGTGATTTTTTGTGGTATTAAAAACAGCATTGGCCTAACAGTCATTGGATCTGAAATCCAAGAACCTCCCTAGTAATGATTATATAATAGTAATCTAATTTGCTGAGTTTCACTGTCTTGAGAAATAAAAGCACAGAAAACATAGGCTGGGCACAGTGGCTCACGTCTGTAACCCCAGCGCACTGTGAGGCCAAGGTGGGAGGATTGCTTGAGTCCAGGTGTTTGAGAGCAGCCTGAGCAACATAGCAAGACCCTGTCTCTACAAACAAACAACAACAACAAAATGAGGAGAGAAGAGATGATTACCAAGTTTTCTTTCGGTCCAAGCATCCTATGACTCTATCCTTCTCTCAATATTTTAGGGGGGTACCCTGATAGGATTTAAATATCTGAGTAGACAAGGCCATGGAAAGGGGAATGAGAATAATTTCTTCTTTTTTTGGCCGGGGGAGGGGGCGGGAGGGGGACGGAGTTTCTCTTTTGTTGCCCAGGCTGGAGTGCAATGGCATGATCTCAGCTCACCACAACCTCTGCCTCCCTGGTTCAAGCGATTCTCCTGCCTCAGCCTCCTGAGTAGCTGGGATTACAGGCATGGGTCCCCGTGCTGGCTAATTTTGTATTTTTAGTAGAGACAGGGTTTCTCCATGTTGGACAGGCTGGTCTCAAACTCCTGACCTCAGGTGATCTGCCCGCCTCAGCCTCCCAAAGTGCGGGGATTACAGGCGTGAGCCACTGTGCCCAGCCCATGTCTTCTATTTATTGTTTTGTTGACTTGCTATTTTAACTTCTGCTAATCATATGAGGCCCTATAACAATATTTGGTTGACTCAGCAGAACTACTTCCGAGTCACAAAAATATTTTGAACTTCTATAAAAATAAATGTAAAATGTTATTTTATCCAATAAAAATTAGGAATTTAACAAAAAGAAAGTTAAAAGGGACAGCATGGGAATTAAGGAAGAGGCCTGGGTAAGGATTACATGGATACAAATTAGAATTTTAGATGTAATTGCAAAAGAAAAAAAAAAGTCAACCCCCAAAATGGGCATCCATCTATTCAAGTAATTTCTTTTTTCTTTTTTTCTTTTGAGACAGAGTCGCTTTGTCATGCAGACTGGAGTGCAATGGTGCAATCTCCGTTCACTGCAACCTCCGCCTCTCTAGTTCAAGAGATTCTCGTGCCTCAGCCTCCCAAGTAGCTGGGATTACAAATGTGAGCTACCACACCCAGTTAATTTTTGTATCTTTGGTAGAGATGGGATTTTGCCATGTTGGCCAGGCTGGTCTCAAACTCCTGGCCCCAAGCGATCTGCTCCCCATGGCCCCCCAAAGTGCTGGGACTACAGGCATGAGCCACTGTACCCAGCCTGTCCACATAATCTTTAACCTTGGTGTCTCATAAGGCATTGTGTTAAATTATGTGAAACAAGCATTTATGAATAAGGCTCCTTTTTACCATCATAAAGTTTAAATCCAGAATAATAGATTAGACAGTCATTATAATTATTATACAAGATAAAATGTGTCATTGCATATAGAATATGAAAAAAGGTTCAAACATGCACGCACACACACACACACACACACACAAATTAAGAAGCTAAAGACTTGGTGAACGGCATAATTCTAGATAGAAGTAAACAGCATTAGCCATGGAACAGAAAATGGCATTAAGTTGGAATAGTGAATTGTTCAGGAAAGCTATAAAACGGTACATTTACAAGCATGTTCAGAATTAGGGGAAGGTAATATCACAGAGGCCAAGAGAAGAGAGTGTTAAGAAGTCACTGTATATAATGACACATATTGTGGAAAGTGGCTGAGAAACAAACTTTCGGATTTGGTTTTTAGAAGTAATTTTAGCAGAATTATGGAAGCAGAAGATACATTACAAAGGATTAAGAAGTTGGTGGCCGGCTGGGCGTGGTGGCTCATGTCTGTAATCCCAGCACTTTGGGAGACCGAGGAGGACGGATCACGAGGCCAGGAGTTTGAGACCAGCCTGGCCAACATGGTGAAACCCCGTCTCTACTAAAAATAGAAAAAAAATTAGCCGAGCGTGGTGGTGCATGCCTGTAATCCCAGCTACTCAGGAGGCTGAGGCAGGGGAATCGCTTGAACCTGGGAGGCGGAGCTTACAGTGAGCTGAGATCAATCCACTGCACTCCAGCCTAGGCGACAGAGGAAGACTCTGTCTGAAAAATAATAAATAAATAAATAAATAAATAAATAAAATTGTCTATCAGAGAATGCTTTTGTGTGGTCCAGTGTGAGGTGAAGGAAGGCAAACTAAAACAGTGTGAGGACCTTCTGGTTTCATGATCCCACATCTTTATGTGGGAAGATTAGAATCCTAAGAATATGTATGCATTTTCAAAAAGATACCATTCATTTTAACATTTTTTTCATCTTTTTGCAGAAGTTTAGCAATGGCGCCTTTCTCTGCTGAGACCAATTCAACTGACCTACTCTCACAGCCGTGGAATGAGTCCCCAGTCATTCTCTCCATGGTCATTCTCAGCCTTACTTTTTTACTGGGATTGCCAGGCAATGGGCTGGTGCTGTGGGTGGCTGGCCTGAAGATGCAGCGTACAGTGAACACAGTCTGGTTCCTCCACCTCACCTTGGCGGACCTTCTCTGCTGCCTCTCCTTGCCCTTCTCGCTGGCTCACTTGGCTCTCCAGGGACAGTGGCCCTACGGCAGGTTCCTATGCAAGCTCATCCCCTCCATCATTGTCCTCAACATGTTTGCCAGTGTCTTCCTGCTTACTGCCGTTACCCTGGACCGCTGTCTTGTGGTATTCAAGCCAATCTGGTGTCAGAATCATCGCAATGTAGGGACGGCCTGCACTATCTGTGGATGTATCTGGGTGGTGGCTTTTGTGATGTGCATCCCCGTGTTCGTGTACCGGGAAATCTTCACTACAGACAACCATAGTAAATGTGGCTACAAATTTGATCTCTCCGGCTCATTAGATTATCTAGACTTTTATGGAAATCCACTAGAAAACAGGTCTCTTGAAAACATTGTTCAGCTGCCTGGAGAAATGAATGATAGGTTAGATCCTTCCTCTTTCCAAGCAAATGATCATCCTTGGACAGTCACCACTGCCTTCCACCCTCAAACGTTTCAAAGACCTTCTGCGGATTCACTCCCTAAGGACTCTGCTAGTCACAGTCCGTATTCTAATGTATTTAAACCTGCCGGTGTGGCCTCACCTAAAATCCCCAGTGGGTTTCCTATTGAAGGTCACAAAACTAGCCCACTGGATGACTCTGATGCTTTTCTATCTACTCATTTAAAGCTGTTCCCTAGTGCTGCTAGCAATTCCTTATACGAGTATGAGCTACCACAACATTTCCAGGATTATTACAGTTTAGGCCAATTCACATATGACAATCCAGTGTCAACACCCCTCGTGGCAATAACGATCACTAGGCTAGTGGTGGGTTTCCTGCTGCCCTCTGTTATCATGATAGCCTGTTACAGCTTCATTGTCCTCCGAATGCAAAGGGGCCGCTTCGCCAAGTCTCAGGGCAAAACCTTTCGAGTGGCGGTGGTGGTGGTGACCGTCTTTCTTGTCTGCTGGGCTCCATACCACATTTCTGGAGTCCTGTTATTGTTTACTGACCCAGAAACTCCCTTGGGGAAAACTCTGATGTCCTGGGATCATGTATTCACTGCTCTAGCATCTGCCAATAGTTGCTTTAATCCCTTCCTTTATGCCCTCTTGGGGAAGGATTTTAGGAAGAAAGCAAGGCAGTCCATTCAGAGCATTCTGGAGGCAGCCTTCAGTGAGGAGCTCACACATTCTACCCACTGTTCCTCAAACAATGTCTTTTCAGAGAGAAATAGTATTAGTACAACTGTGTGAAAATGCGGAGCAGCCAACAAGCAGGGGCTCTTAGGTAATCACACAGTGAACGTTTCTGAAAGGATGAAGTGATATGGTGAGCAGGGGACTTCAAAAACTGTCAAAGAATCAATCCTTTGTTCTCAAAGTGTACACAGACTACTGGCATCAGCATCACCTAGAAACTTGTTAGAAATGCAGATTCTCAAGCCCCAGCCCAGACTTACTGAATTGGAATCTCTAGGGGTTAGGACCCAGCAAGTGCATTGAACAAACCCTCTCGTTTCTGATTAATGCAAAATGTAAAAATCATTGTAAAAATTAGTTCTATTTCTATCCTAAAGCAAGCTGGGTGACATAAGAGAATCTACTCTGTTTTTCAATGTTTGATGTTAAATGTTTGTTGATGTTTCCCTCATTAAATTTTTCCTTAGCATTTGTCTAAGTCTTCCAGATTCCATTTAAAACCATTTCTTCTTCTCCTATGTGAGTGAGAGACGATCATATATTCTACTGCTTTGTTGTCGTGTGGTGTTGATGGTTTTAAATGAAAAGAAGGTGCAGAAAGAAAATGCCTCTGAAGACAAGAAGCCATGAGACTGAGTCTGGAGCACAGAATTATGCAATGATGCCTGTCACTGGGCACACCCCTGGGTACAGGACATAGAAATTTCCACTATTACATATGGTTTCCACTATTACAACTAAATAAGCATCTATTGCGTGAAAACAGACTACTAACACATCTAAAAACTGACTCATGAAATGTTATGAAAGCTGTGGTTTGGGGAGTTCTGTTTATTCTATCTGCTTACCAGTTGGGTACCTATCTTCCACTCCTCTTCTTAAGCTCCTTAATTTCCTTATTACTCCCCTGCCTCCAAATCTTCCACATCAGACTTTGTGCCTCAAACAACCTCTAATTTCACAAGATTCTAGTTACTCCTTTCCTCTTGCTCCAAAATAATACTTTCTAAGAAACCCATTTCAAGTGGAAGGAGAAAGAGGGTGGAGGATGGAGCAGCAATTCTTCTACTCTCTGCAACTGAGTACCCTACCAGGCTTGCCATCACATTTTAAAACATAACAACAGGCAACTTGCATGCCAAAATTACTAAATACGTCTTCTGGGTTTTTAAAAACTTTTTCTTTGCCAAAGTAATATATGCACATAGTTTTAAATGAATTTAATAAGGTATATAATGAAATATGAGGTCTCCTACTTCACCGTACCCAAAAGTTCGCTCCTCCCACTCTCATTTCCCAGAGATAACACTTGCACAATTTTAGATGTTTCGTTTGATAATTATCATGTTGTTTCTAAATCATGTGCTTATGCTGCTCTTTTCTGGAGACATGATAAAATGACTTCTTGTTTTGAAAGATGAAAATGTTTATCCAAGCACCCCATATTTTTAATCTGTTTATCTAGCATCCCAATATTCATTAATAACCATATTTTAATTCATTCATGACCACATATTTTTCTTCTACTTTGTCTATACACTCCAACCATTTATATAGCTTTCCTTCTGTCCCTCTTCCATTTAAAACAAAATTATCTAACTCCCTACCACCTTCTCATTTTTCTGTGTATGTAAATGTTTGTGTTAAACGTCTGAAATTTCAGGCTTGCTTGTATCACAACATTGCTTCATCTAAACCGAATACAATGATGTATTCTCAAAATAGAAAATGAGATATGTTTTAGACTTGCGAGACATTATTTGTTCAATGGTTGAGGTGAAGATTAAATTTTTTTTTATAAAAACGAAAAATTTTATGAAGTATATGCAGAAATATTACAAATCACTAGGAATTCTCTCAGTTGAAGAATGTCTGACATAAAATTTGCGGTGCTACCTTTCCAGCTTATATATTAATTTGCTTGTATATTTTATATGAATAAGTGCTTTTCTCATGGTTCCTCGCAAGGCTCAGAGATTCATGAATCCTTTTGTTTCACATTCAGAATATATCACAATCTCTAAATATGCAGCAAATAAATCTCCTAGTGAGTGACTATAGACTTGCTATAATAGCAATTAGCCAGGCTTCCAGAAACCCCAGTACATCCCATAAGACTCTGGGAATAAGACCTAAACTCCTGGGGTTACTGCATAGGATTATCAAGGTAAATAATCTTGACACAGTCATAAAGATTTAATGTACAATGAGTAATCAGCATTTCTGGACTCCTTTTCTTTTCCATTTACTCAGGAAATGTATTCTGAAGAAATTCCTACAATTAGAATTCCCTCATTTCTGATGAAAACCTGGTGAGTACCTGTAACTATTTTGTACTGTATCTTCTCTAGGAAGTCCCAGATGCGAACACAACTCCTGTCTGAAGTATGTCTTTTCTTTTTTTTTTTTGAGACGGAGTCTCACTCTGTAGCCCAGGCTAGAGTGCAGTGGCGCGCTTGGCACGATCCTAGCTCACCGCAACCTCCAGCTCTCAGGTTCAAGCGATTCTCCTCCCTCAGCCTCTCGAGTAGCTGGAATTACAGGTGCCTGCTTGTAAAACTAAAATTTTTAGTTTTTATTAAAAAAAATTTAGGCGTCTTTATAGTAGAGATGAGGTTTCACCACGTTGGCCAGGGTGGTCTCGAACAGCTGACCTCGTGATCCACCCGCCTCGACCTCCCAAAGTGTTGGGATTACAGACGTGAGCCACTGTGCCCAGCCAATGTCTTTTTTTTGTTGTTTTTGAGAGAGAGTTTCGTTCTTGTTGCCCAGGCTGGAGTGCAATGGCACAGTCTTGGCTTACTGCAACCTCCGCCTTCCAGGTGCAAGCGATTCTCCTGCCTCAGCCTCCCGAGTAGCTGGGATTATAGACATGCGCCACCATGTCCAGCTAATTTTGTGTTTTTAGAGATGGGATTTTACCATGTTGGTCAGGCTGACCTCGAACTCCTGGCCTCAGGTGATGCCCCTGCCTCAGCCTCCCAAAGTGCTGGAATTACAGGCGTGAGCCACCGTGCCCGGCCCCAAAGTGCCGTATCTTAAATCTTTAAACTATCCTAAAATGCAAGCAAGGTGGGCCTACTCCATACACTAACCTACAAAGGGTGACTGACTCTCCCGCAATATTCCATCATACTTGATAGCATTTGAAAAGAGGAATGTTAGGGATGTGCCTTTGATGCTTCTTTCCCACCAATGTCACAAAAAATGTCAGGGTCAACTAATTCAACCTGGTGGTGAAAGGTGGAAGAGGAATAAAGACCAACTAAAACTAAATGATTTCACATTTCTCTTTTCCTTCCCTGGCCAAAAGAAATTTGAGACCACTACCAGTAAGATAAAACTGTAAACATTCTTTTTTTTTTTTATTAAGAAAGCATGCAAAAAAACAATGACGACAACTTGTGAGACCATATACCCCCTTCCCAGGATGCAGCAATGCAAAGCATTATGGGTAGTGGCACAATGGACTCACCAAACCAGAAACATGAGGAGCAGGGACTGAGGAGAGAAAGGTTGGGATGGATGGATCTATACCAAATAATTACTCCTTTTGTCCCTCTCCTCCACTTTCTCTCTTATTTCCTCTTATAGGCAGTGAGCTTCTGCAGTTTTGCACACATCACCCAATACAACAATAATGACTACACTTTGTGTCCAGCAATGCTAGACCAACAAGAAAAAGTAGTATTCTTTTCGTTTCATGAAGGGGAGGGGAAACTGAGGCCCAAAGGGAGTCAGGTTTGCCCTGTGCCATGTAGCAAGACTGGGCTTGGTGAAAGGGAGCTGGAATCTCAGGAGGCCAAATGGCCAATCTCCAGTCCCAGAACCAAACTTCACTACCCTGGCTGCACACCAGAATTCTTCATGAGACTAGTTTGCAGAAGACACAGATGAACAAGGGGCATTTGCATGTATGATTCAGTCTACCCTTGCAAATCCTGTATGGATCTGAACAGGAAAAGGGTTTAGAAAAGAGGAGTGATCATTTACAAAGGGGGAACATTGAGGAGAACTAATGGGAAGTTATGTGTAGGACACACCCTGACTGGAAGGAATAAGGAAGGAAAAGATGCCTAAAATAGAGACACTGGGCAAAGGCATTTTGCCACCCTCTAAGAGAAATTCTCCTTTCCCCAACGGGAAATATTATGTCATACTTCAACCCCACTAAGTGCCCTCCAACGTCATGGGAGATTCAAGCCACTTGCACCCCCATTTCTTTCTTACAAAGGCTTCAAAGAAATAAAGTGCTCTTTAGTTAACTGCCCTATCTTGCCCCTTTACTTCAGCCTCACTGGACTTCTTCAATAAACTCTCACATATAACCCCCTTCCAAAAAAAGGAAAGGGGTGGATGAAAGAAAAAAGCAGGAGAGCAGAGAGCCAAATCTCTTGGAAATCATGGGTAAATAAAATAATATGAATGAAAAGCAGAAATCACAAAGAAAGTGGCCTTGTCTATTCCATACATTTTGTCCCACAGCTTTTCAGCAAGTGAAATAAGGACAGAAATAAAATTGTTCTTCCCTCTCATAACTAAAATTCAACAATTAACATTAAATATACACTGAGTACTTTGCAACGGTGAGTCATGGCCACCCCTTGTAAAAGAGATGAGTTCGCTCTATACCTTTTTCTGGGGGTCCCCCTTGGCCCTCACTGAACTCTTGCCTCTGATTATTTACTCACCTCCACCAATCTCCTTCACCTCTCAAAGCCTACTTGCAAAAGCTTCAGCCAGATGATCTAGATTCCAAGAGAAGCATCTGCCTATATATTTAAAGAACTAAAATATTCCCTATCCATTTCTTTGCCAGCTCCCTTTTCCTCTCCCCATCCTCCTACCACCAACACTAAAGGTTTGGTTCCGCTATGAGAGGTGGGAATGAGATTCCCATCATGTCTTAGGACATGATGAAACTCAGAGTGACAATGGGTTACTCTTTCTTGAGAATCCCAGAAAATGGGGGAAGAAAAAAGATGGGTGGAAGATGTGGGCAAACAATTAAAGGAGGACAAACTAATATTTGCTGAATGGGAAAAAGGGATAGGAAGATAATTCATAAATGCAAATAAGAGCCACAATTAATTTTCAGAGAAAATTGTTTAAAAGGCCAAAATAATTAGGTTGGAATCATCTCCAAGAAGCTAAAACTATGCTGAATAGTTGTCCTCATGCCCTACCATAGAAGCAGAGTTAGGGCTAAAACCAATCCTATCTTCTTACAGAATGCGCTCGAAACAAGCCAATGGACACTGATGTAACATGGCAGTGTACACTCAGTTTCACACTGACTTATATTCCATCCCTTCCAACCCAGGTCTCCAATTCCAATAGGATTTTATTGTCACCCTCCTGCACCACCATCATCACTTTCACCCCGATAGGAAATGCAGACTGCCAGAAGTAAGGATTGAAGGTATAAAGGGACAAGGAAGACCTCAGAGGACAGAATTAGCACCATTTTAAAACCTCCAAATTCTTGGCTGCCAAGTAATGTTTCAGACCGTTTCTATTTGGTAATGTGGCCTCTCCAGTCCTGGCCTGAAACTGACAGGAACAAAAAACAATTTAGGGCCAAAAGGTGGGATCAGCATCGAGTTTCTCCAAGAGAAAGGTAAATTGGAGTCTGAAACTTTTCTCTGTAGCTATCACGGCTTCATCTTCCAGCCTGATGATTTTAAATTAGCAAGAGGTGGACATGATCCATGATGTAGGGACAGGAGACTACAGACAGTATATAACCAATAATAATAATAATAATAATATAAGAATAATAATAAAAGAACTAGGAAAAAACAGGAAGGAAGAGAGCAGAACGAGGCAGGAAAGAGGGGGTTATCTTCGGCAGCATCTTGCAGTGGCTTCTCCGACAGAGAAAGAACAAAAAGAGGATATATGTCTATATACAGACGGCGGCGGGGAGGGACGGGTTGGGGTTGCTCTTTCTCCACTGCCAGACTTCACCATGCGGCCCTGGGCTGATCTCCACACTCTGTGATGCACTAAGTGATTAAGTCCCAGTCGAAGTCATCAGGGATCTCCTCACTGGCACCAGGAGGTGGCACTGGTGGCCGAGGGACCATATGGTGTGCTGTTAGAAAGAAAGAAAGAGAGTAAAAGGAGAGTGGATGGGAAGCTGTTCCCTCAATTTAGAAGGACTGTGCTCAGCCCCAGATAACACCACGAAGAAAGCCGTGCAAAGTGATCGCCCTTATCAGCTGGAGTTATTTTTGGTTGCTGGTCACCATTTCAGTGAGGTCTCAGGAAATAAACTAGAGCTAATCACATTCCACAGCAATTAAATATTATGCTGCCATTAAAAATTATACTTCTGATGCCAGGCGCAGTGGCTCACGCCTGTAATCCCAGCACTTTGGGAGGCCAAGGCAGGTGGATCACAAGGTCAGGAGTTCGAGACCAGCCTGGCCAACATGGCGAAATCCCACCTCTACTAAAAATACAAAAAATTAGCAGGGTGTGGTGGCACGTGCCTGTAGTCCCAGCTACTCAGGAGGCTGAAGCAGGAGAATAGCTTGAACCCGGGAGGCAGAGGTTGCAGTGAGCCAAGACTGTGCCACTGCACTCCAGCCTGGGTAACAGAGCGAGACTCCATCTCAAAAAAAATTATACTTCTGAAAACATATAATAATGATAAAATAACATACAGAAGACAATATCATATGGCCGGGCATGGTGGCTCATGCCTATAATCCCAGCACTTTGAGAGGCCAAGATGGGTGGATCACCTGAGGTTAGGAGTTCTAGACCAGACTGGCCAACATGGTGAAACCCTGTCTCTACTAAAAAATAAAAATTAGCCAGGCACAGTGGTGGGCGCCTGTAATCCCAGCTGTTCGGGAGGCTGAGGCTTGAGAATCACTTGAACCTAGGAGGCGGAGGTTGCAGTGAGCCAGGTCACACCATTGCCTACTGCACTCCCGTCTGGGCAACAGAACAAGACTCTGACTCAAACAAACAGAAGATAGTATCACATGAAATAGTATAGAAATTTGTATTTATATTATATGGACAAAGAATTCAGAGAGTCAGATGTCACCCCCAAAACTGAAAACACTTGTGATTAGGCAGAATAACAGTGATTTTTCTATACGTGTCTAAATGTGAAGGATCTGTTCATTTTGTTTTGTCTATGGCAATTTAGTGTCTCCCTACCCCACCCCCCACTGTCAGAGATAGTTCAATCCCAGACCCCCGATTCTGGAGATCAGGTGACAGGAAAGCAGACATGGGCACAAAGCAAGTATGTGTGGATAACAAATTCATTTTATTTGCCTGAGCACGTCTTCCATCTAGATTCCAAGGCCACACATAAATGTTGCACATAGCTATCTTTTGCTTATATGTACACTTTCACTTCCTTTTACTATTGCAGTTACTAATTTGAAAGTACATCTAGCTGGGGGCAGTGGCTCATGCCTGTAATCCCAGCACTTTGGGAGGCAGAGGCGGGCAGATCACTTGAGGTCAGGAGTTCAAGACAAGCCTAGCCAACATGGTAAAACCCTGCCTGTACTAAAAATACAAAAATTAGCTAGGCATCGTGGTGTGGGCCTGTAGTCCCAGCTACTTGGGAGTCTGAAGCAGGAGAATCATTTGAATCCAGGAGGTGGAGGTTGCAGTGAGCCAAGATCGCACCACTGTACTCCAGCCTGGGCAACAGAGCGAGACTCTGTCGAAAAGAAAAGAAAAGGGGAAGGGAAGGGGAAGGGTAGGAGAAGGAGAAGGGTAGGGGAAGGCTAGGGGAAGGGAAGGGGAAGGGAAGGGACATCTGTCTTCGTTAGTCTCCCCTGACATATACCTCCTTAGCAGGTAGCCCATCCTCCAGCCTTGGGAATTATAAAGGCTCATTCCCTCCTGTGAGATGCAGGCAAAAATGCACAGAATGCCAGCTCAGAGTCAAAGGAAAGCAAAACAACTCATCAGAGTACAACGGTTTTGAAACAAGCTTCCTGGCTCTTACCTGGGCGATTGTATCCTGCTGAGTCCTGGGTGGGGATTGGGTACATTGGTGATGGGCCAGGGTAGAGGTGGGGAGCTTGTGGGTGCCCATAAGAGTTCACTGCCAAAGCAAGACAAGAGTTACTTGAGTGGGGGGGGGGGTCACTGTACTCAACAAAGCAGGGACGAAAAAAATATACCCTTGCTCCCATCCTCCTTCTCTCTTCCCTGCCCTGTTCTGTAGCTCCTGCAGGCATGAAGGCTTTCTGCAAAAGCTGTCAGTCCTCACCACTGAGGGTAAAAAGAAATGGATAGTACAATTGTGAAATAGGAAAGATATAAGAATGAAAAATATAGAAACATAGGGCCAGGTATGGTGGCTCATGCCTGTAATCCCAACACTTTGGGCAGCCGAGGTGGGCAGATCCCTTCAGCCCAAGAGTTTGAAGATAGCCTGGGCAGCATGGTAAAATCCCAGCTATATACAAAATACCAAAAACAATTAGCTGGACATGGTGGTACACACCTGTAGTCCCAGCTACTCAGGAGGCTAAAGTGGGAGGATCACCTGAGCTCCAGGAGGTCAAGGTTGCAGTGAGCCGTGATCACACCACTACACTCCAGAGCCTGGGCGACAGAGCAAGACCCCATCTCAAAAAAAAAAAAAAAAAAGCAAGAAACAGGAACATAATCATGACATCTCTCTCATTTCACTAGTTTGAAGATCACGTAAGTATAGAACCACCATCTCATCTGGTATCACCCCGGAGGTAGGGATTACTGAGACGCAAATTTAAAATAGGGCCTTTCTCTAACCTCCCTTTTCGTAAGTAATTCTGATCTCCCAAACCGAGGTCTAAAAAGGAATCATACAGTCTATTTCTTTTGCATTTGTCAGTTTACAACTTCGCTGATTCAACAGATACTCAGTCACTGATAAACTATTCAGTCACTGCTCAATTTGGGTCGCTGCCCCAGAAAATCCTTTCCCTCAGTTCTTTTTTGCCTTTCTGCTACGCTTCCTTTTCTACATAGTCTCCACCTCCATGGCAACTGGCTTTGTGCAGTACCTTGGCTCATGGCGGACTCCTGTTTGCCACTGGTGAGGGCACAGGAGTCAGCAATACGGGCAGGGGCTGGTGGGCGGTGGGGACCCCCTTGAGGGGGCACGTGACCAGTCTGAGTAAGGAAGTGGTTGAGGGAGTCACACAGATTGGCAATGTGATGCTGGTCGAGGGTCCAGTTCTTCTGCTCTGCCTGTCGTAGACTCTCCATCAGTTCTACAAAAACGGAAGCAAGCAATGCAAACCTTGCAGAGGTAGGAAGCCCCTATCAGACCCAGCCCTATCTCACCGTTCCAAACACACCATCAATCACCCCCACTGATAACAGGCACTAACAATAACAATGTACATCTTTCAGAGCTCTGCATTTTCACACTCATTCCACTTGATCCCGTGTACCAAATTCTTATAATCTCCATCTTACTGATGAGTAAGATAACTGTTCAACGTGACTGAGTGACTCAGCCAAGGTCACACTGTCAGTATCAGTAAGTGGTGACAAAACTACAAAATAGTGGTCCAGGGCTTCTAAATTCCTGAGGGCCTTCTCTCTCCCAAAGACAGAATGGACTAGGATAATTCACTGCCATATTGTGAGTTAAGACAAGATTAATGTGAGTTAACTTGAAAATAATGTAAATATTATCCATCTTGTGTCAAAAGAGGCTGGGTGTGGGGGCTCATGCCTGTAATCCTAGCACTTTGGGAGGCCAAGGCGGGTGGATAACCTGAGGTCGGGAGTTCGAGACCAGCTTGACCAACATGGAGAAACCCCATCTCTACTAAAAATACAAAAAAATTAGCCAGTGGTGGCAGGTGACTGTAGTCCCAGCTACTCGGGAGGCTGAGGCAGGAGAATGGCGTGAGCCCGGGAGGTGGAGGTTGCAGTGAGCCGAGATCACGCCACTGCACCCCAGCCTGGGCGACAGAGCGAGACTCCGTCTCAAAAAAAAAAGAAAGAAAGAAAGAAAGAAAAACGATGAAATCCTAAATTCTGGAACTTCATTTAACACCCCCGTCCAGTTCTAGTTTCTATTGGATTTTCCCTTACAGTGTATCCCTCTCTTCCTCCATTCTTTGATCACTAACCTGAGAATTGTGACTGCTCAATGCTGGACCAGTTGAGCCGATTCACCATCTTGAAGCTTTCCTTTAAAGAGTCAATATTAGAGCACCAGTCAGAAGGAAAGGCTGTAAAGAGGAGGGGAAAGTGGATAATAAGAGAGAGTGAAGTGTAAGACAGCAGTCAACTGATACCAGGCTGACGACATGCAAGATTCTTGCACCTATACAGACTATCAGTTGCATTTCCAAGTTTTGGACTCTCCCCACCTGGGGGTTTAGGACTGGAAAAGCTATCTATGCTTTAGGTACAGCCAGGCTCATAGTCAGGAGAATACGTAAAACAATCTCAATTGATCCAAGAATTCTATAAGACAGAGCTCTAAGTACTAACATTGCTCAGATTAGCCCACATGAAGGAGCGAAGCCTAAAAGACCCATCGTTAACTTCCTAACGAACTGCACCTCCATGCCGGAGTTAGGACAAGGACATCACCCCACCCTCCTCTAGATCACTCTGCACCCTCCTTACTCACCAAAGCCAGTGTTGTTGATGGCAGCCTGGCCTTGTGCCTGCGGCTGTGGAGGTGGTGGCTGCTGGGCAGGGTGGGAGTGGGGATGGTGCTGATGAGGGTGGTAGCCTCCGTGCTGCAGGGGGGGTGGATGCATGGCCATCACAGGGGGAGGCCCATAGCCTTCCGCCCCAGCTTGCTTTCCCCCTGGTGGGGTACAACCATCCGGGCTTGGGGTGTGCAGTGGAGGAGCACCGCCTACAGCTGAGGGGCCCTGGGCAGATGCCTGCTGCTGTTGTGGCTGGGATTGCTGGGGAGGTGGCTGTGGCGGCTGCTGCTGCTGCTGCTGTTGAGGTGGCGGTGGCTGCTGCTGCTGATACATGTAGTAGTTGTTCGAGGGTGGGATGTCCCCCAAGAGAGAAGAAAAGCCTGCAGGTGGGGAGGAGGCAGGCAAGTGACTTAGGCAATGCATTTTTCACGAAATGGGATTTTCCCTGGCTTGCAATGGTAAGCCTCAGACCGAAACTGTGGAGTTAAAAGGTTAAGAACGGGCCAGGCACAGTGGCTCAAGCCTGTAATCCCAGCACTTTGGGAGGCCGAGACGGGCAGATCACGAGGTCAGGAGATCGAGACCATCCTGGCTAACA
>NW_012106119.1:354502-356597 GCF_000951045.1 Mandrillus leucophaeus | reverse complement strand
AGGCATGCACCACCACACCCAGCTAATTTTTTGTATTTTTAGTAGAGACGGGGTTTCACCGTGTTAACTAGGCTGGTCTTGAACTCCTGACCTCAGTTGATTCACCCGCCTCGGCCTCCCAAAGTGCTGGGATTATAGACATGAGCCACCGCGCCCAGCCTCACAGTCTTCCTTAGTCACCCATTCTAGTGGGGGCCCACAAGCTTGACAACCAAGCTGCCTCTGAGAAAAAATAAAGATGCTTCTCTAATGAGCATGATTTCCTCTTCTGGGCAATTAAAACAGCCATGGGACTCTGGGCTGTCAACTACTTCACTCTCCTTCCTGCTCCTCCTTTCAATGCTTATAGGAGTCTCTTACCTTCCCAGGGTCATCCCGAGGTCTGGGCACCTTCCGGAAACACTTGTTGAGAGAAAGGTTGTGCCGTATTGAATTCTGGAGATGCAGAGAAGCAAGTTAGGCCTGAGCATTGTGCAGAGCAGAAAATTTTCCAATAGAACACAGAGGGACACACAAAAAAACATAATAAACCATGGAGGTGAAGTATCAGGGCAAGCTTAGTACCTCTCAACTACACTGATGGAAGGAATTATGCATCAAATAGCAATAGCAATGAGATAAGAAAAATGCAGAGATTAAATTGATGGGAGGGAATGGCTACAAATTTGATTACTAATGCTTCTGAAAAACTGATTATATAGTTTTTCAATCTTTCCAGCCAACTGACAAGTATATAAATGCCTCACAATCACATCTGCCTAGTTCCTCAATCTACCCTACTGATAGCAAAAGAACAATGTTTTACAACTTTTTATATACATTATGAGTGAAACAAAAACACAGATCACCTTCATTTTCTCAATAGCCCATAGAATGTTCACATTCAGAGGAAAGAAATATTGTATAAGTGTGTTGGGGCCGGGCACGGTGGCTCACGCCTATAATCCCAGCACGTTGGGAGGCCGAGATGGGCTGATCACCTGAGGTCAGGAGTTCGAGACCAGCCTAGCCGACATGTTGAAACCCCGTCTCTACTAAAAATACAAAAAATTAGCCGGGCATGGTGGCACGTGCCTCTAATCCCAGCTACTCAGGAGGCTGAGACAGGAGAATCGTTTGAACCCAGGAGGCAGAGGTTGCAGTGAGCCTAGATCGCGCCACTGCATTGCAGCCTAGACAACAAGCGCGAAATGCCATCTCAAAAAAAAAAAAAATGTGTGTGTTGGGTGGGGTTGGGGGTTATGGTAGCTAGGAGGGACATATTTACAAAGGCAAAGCTCAATGGGCCAGGCATAATGGCTCATGCCTGTAATTCCAGCATCTTCGGAGGCCGAGACAGGAGGATCACTTGAGTCTAGGAGCCTGAGACCAGCCTGGGCAACATAGTGAGACCTCATTTCTACAAAATAAAAAAAATTCCTGTGCATGGTGGTACACGCCTGTAGTCCAAGCTACTCAGGAGGCTGAGGTGGGAGGATTGCTTGAGCCCAGGTTCAAGCTTCAGTGAGCTGTGATTGTACCACTACAATCCAGCCTGGGTGACACAGCAAGACCCTGTCTTTAAAAAAAAAAAAAGAGAGGCCAGGTGCGGTGGCTCACACCTGTAATCCCAGCACTTTGGGAGGCCAAGGCAGGAGGTGGATCATTTGAGGTCAGGAGTTCGAGACCAGCCCAGCCAACATGGTGAAACCCCCGTCTCTACTAAAAATACAAAAAAATTAGCTGGTTGCAGTGGCAGGCGCCTGTAATTCCAGCTACTTGGGAGGCTAAGGCAGGAGAATCGCTTGAACCTAAGAGGAGGAGGTTGCAGTGAGCCAAGATTGCACTACTACACTCTAGCCTGGGCGACAAAGCAAGACTCCGTCTCAAAAAAAAAACAAAAAAAGAGGCCGGGTGCAGTGGCTCACACCTATAATCCCAGCACTTTAGGAGGTCAGGGTGAGTAGATCACTTGAGGTCAGGAGTTCAAGACCAGCCTGGCCAACATGGTGAAACGCCATCTCTACTAAAAATACAAAAATTAGCTGGGCAGCAGTGGCGCACACCTGTAATCCCAGCTACTCGGGAGGCTGAGGCGGGAGAATCGCTTGAACCC
>NW_012106119.1:349936-354452 GCF_000951045.1 Mandrillus leucophaeus | reverse complement strand
CCTGTAATCCCAGCACTTTGGGAGGCCGAGACGGGCAGATCACGAGGTCAGGAGATCGAGACCATCCTGGCTAACATGGTGAAAGCCCGTCTCTACTAAAAAAATACAAAAAACTAGGCGGGTGCCTGTAGTCCCAACTACTCCGGAGGCTGAGGCAGCGTAAACCAGGAGGCGGAGCTTGCAGTGAGCTGAGATCCGGCCACTGCACTCCAGCCCTGGCGACATAGCGAGTCTCCCTCTCAAAAACAAACAAACAAAAAAAAAAGGTTAAGAACACTCTAGGGCAGCAAAGATCCCTGTGGCGCTCCTGGCAGGTACAAGAGACAGGAAGGCACTTAGGTTAGAGGAGGGCCCCGACAGTGTGAAGACCACTGAAATCTTACTAAAAAGGTCAGCGTGTAGCATTTAATGCTACTGTTTAGGGATTTGGCTGTAGGCCTGAAATCACAGTTTCCCAGCAGGTGAACTTTAAAAAAGAAACCATCCCTGGTCGTCTAGTGTTTAGGGGGGAAAAAAAGTAAATCAGAAATAAAACAAAGCCATTGGTCGTCTATTACCTCTTCTTCCTTATTTTCTCTACACTCTGCTACTGCCAACTAATTCCTGTATCCTCTAGAAACAAATGTAGCTTGGGTACGGAGCAGACAGGATGGAGTTATTTCTCAAGCAGTTATTTCTCAAGCAGACAGGCCAGGAAGAACAAAAGCCTGAGGCTAGGGGCTTTCAGTCACAATAAAACTTGAGTGAACTCTAGGCTGTCCTCACCCAATCTAATGTTTTACTTTATTTTTTATGGTTTCTCGTGTTCCCGCCTCCAAGCAACCAATGGAATCCACCTGAGTTGGAGTCATTTCTCAAGCAAATGCTACAGTCTTGGAACACAACTCTAGAAATTGATCCCCTGGGACATACAAGAAGAATTCATGAAAATTAATATAAGTTTTCCAAAAAGTGACTAAACAGTTTTATCATTCTATTTAGCCCCTGCTGCTAACATAGGGCCACTGCACAGAACGAGAAGGTCCAATGCCTCACCTGAAATCAACCTCACCACTGTCTCTAAGTTATTTTAAAAACGAACACACAGATATTACAGAGGGCTGAACCAGATGTTCTCTCAAGGGGCCTCCCGATAAAAACTTTAAGTCATTCTCACATGATAATTAGGAAAATGTGCATGGACAAGATACCAGCTGATATTAAGGATGTATTATCAATTCTGTTAGGAGTGATAATGTCATGGTAGATAACTAGAAGAAAGTCATCATTTAGGGATGTATATCAAAATTGTATTTAGGAGTGGAATGACATGGTATATGTGAATTCCATTAAATTACTCCAATTTTTAGAAGGCTCAGTGGTAAATAGAACAAGCCTAATAAAATACCGATAACTGTTAAAGTTGGGCGATGGAACACAGGGGTTTATTATATTTTTCTCCAAACTTTTGCATCTGTTTGCAATTTTTCACAATAAAAGTAACATAAATATAAATGCACTAAAAAGGAAAAAGAAACTGTTCTCACAACGAAACGCAGGGATTCTTAGGGAGAGGGTACTGCTGCTGCCCCCTCGTGGTCATCCTCCAAATGACTCGCCTGCAGCCCCTAAAATCACTGCCCTTGGTTCTGGAAGGGGCAATCCTCCAACTCACTTTCTGAAGCTAATAACCTAGCTTGCCTCCCGAAACAGCTGTATTTGCACAAGGACAGATGAGCTCGCTTGACTCCAAACAGTTTCAGTTCATGAAATATTTCCTCTGAGTAGATACCTCTCTTTGTGTTAAAAATAAGAAATACGGGTCAGGCTCATGCCTGTAATCCCAGCACTTTGGGAGGCTGAGGTGAGTGGATCACCTGAGGTCAGGAGTACAAGACCAGCCTGGCCAACATGGTGAAACCCCATCTCTACTAAAAAATACAAAAATTAGCTGGGTGTGGTGGCAGGAACCTGTAATCCCACCTAACTGGGAGGCTGAGGCAGGAGAATTGCTTGAACCTGGCAGGCCGAGGTTGCAGTAGACCGAGATTGCAACACTGCTCTCCAGCCTGAGCGACAAAAAAGCGAAACTCCGCCTCAGAAAAAAAAAAAAAAAGAAAGAAAGAAATAAATATGGCTGAGCACAGTGGCTCACACCTGTAACCCCAGCACTTTGGAAGGCTGAGGTGGGTAGATCACTTACTTGAGCCCAGGAGTTTGAGACCTGCCCAGCCAACATGTTGCAACCCTGTCTCTACTAAAAATACAAAACTCAAGACGGGCACGGTGGCTCACACCTGTAATCTCAACACTTTGGGAGGCTGAGGCGGGCGGATCACCTGAGGTCAGGAGTTCGAGACCAGCCTGGCCAACACAGCGAAACTCTGTCTCTACTAAAAGTACAAAAATTAGCTGGGCATAGCAGTGTGCGCCTGTAGTCCGAGCTACTCGGAAGGCTGAGGAAGGAGAATTGCTTGAACCCGGGAGGCGGAGGTTGCAGTGAGCCGAGATCTCGCCACAGCACTCCAGCCTGGGCAACAGAGTGAGACCCTGTCTCAAAAACAAATAAAAATAAAAAAACAAAAATCAGCCAAGCATGGTAGCACGTGCCTGTACTCCCAGCTACTTGAGAAGTTGAGGTGAGAGAATCGTTTGAACTCATGAGGCGGAGGTTGCAGTGAGCCGAGATCGTGCCACTGTACTCCAGTTTGGGCGACAGAGTGAGACCCTGTCTCAAAAAAAAAAAAATTTAAAAAAAGGAAAAAAGAAAATATCACCACTTGTTCAACAGGATAAAAAAGTCTCCATGTACCCATCCCAACTCCAGACTCACCGTGCTGAGAGGAGGAAGAGGACTTCTCCAGCATGGACTTATAGAGGTTGCGGAAGGACCAACTTAGATCCTGAAAGTTGATCTCTGAGTAGGAGAATTTAAAGTCGTGGTTGGTGTTATAGAGGGGAGGGGGACCCTCAGTACTTTCTCGACCTGAAGACCCTGCTGCCACTGCTCCACCATCCACAGATCCTGTGCCCTGCAAAAACAGGTAAGAAATTCCTGATCAGTGTCCCAGCTGAGGGACCAATAAAACGCTTCGATGGTCACCAGGCTCTCCTGCCTGTCCTCTTAATCCTCGCCCAGCTCTTCAATGGCCCAGCATCATTTTCTCCTTCTTTGCTCATTGGTTCTTATCTTGAATCTACCCTCTTCAGTCTCCATTTCTTCTTTTTGTTTGTTTGTTTCTGAGGCAGGGTCTTGCTCTGTCGCCCAGGCTGGAGTGTAGTGGCGTGATCTCAGCTTACAGCAACCTCCACCTCCCAGGTTCAAGTGATTCTCGTGCCTCAGCCTCCTGAGTAACAGGAACTATAGACGCATGCCACTGAGCCCAGCTAATTTTGTATTTTTAGTAGAGATGGGGTTTTGGCATGTTGGATAGGCTGGTCTCAAGCTCCTGGACTCAAGTGATCCGCCTGCCTCGACCTCCCAAAGTGCTGAGATTACAGGCATGAGCCACTGTGCCCAGCTTTTTCATCCTGATCTTTCTCAAAGTTCTGCTGTGCCTTTCTATTTCTCTCTATTTCCCTCTTCTGCTTTCCCCTTCTTTCTCAATTTATCTGCCTCATATATCACAGATACTCAGTACATAATTCTGAATAAACAGGGACACATCTGAATCTATTCAGCACCCATGCCATGACCCCTGCCATATCTGCTTCCTACCTGGCTGTAGCTAGCAATAGATGTGGGGCTCTGAAGTGACATCTGCGGATTCCCCTCAGGAGGCAGTGAGGCTTCCCCGCTCCCTGGAACGCCTCCCCGTGGGCTCTTGCTGGCCTCCTGTTCTGGTGAGTCCTGGGACAGCTGAGGGTTGTGAAGAAAAGGCAATCTATCAGCAGAGGCACAACAGCCTCCCAAGACCCATGGTTTCCCCTCTGCCGGTATGCCTTCCACCTTTGCCTCTCAAAGGACTGAACATCCACAAGAGGAGGTGGAAGGAGCAGCTGGCTCAGATATGGCATCTCCCCATGAGCTGGGAACTTACATCATCATCTGGAGGGTGTCTTCTCTTTCGGGAAATGTCAGGGCAGGTGTCAATTGTCCAATAGGAACCCTGGAAGGAGATCCCACCCGCACAGAAAACAAAATCATTACATTCAGAACCTCCCAGGGTTCCGGGTATTAATGAAGAGCAAATTTGTCCTAGAAACTCACTGAGTAGGCCAGAGGTACTCCTGTGGTCCAAACACAGGCCTCGATTGTTTTGGAGGGGCAGAACAATGGCATCTAGCTCAAAGAGCTGAAAATGTCCAGACACAGCCTCTCCCTTCCCTTCTGACCTGAGGCAAAACTTGCTTGGACTTTAGCATCCACATCTGTCAAATGGAGAGAATGATCCATCCCTTCTCTTTTATGGGGGGAACCACCAGGGACTTTTCTATAGAGATGTTTGTACAAAGGTTATTAAGTCTACCTTTTACATCTAGGAAAAAAGAGTGCCACACAAAAAAGGGGGAGCATGAAAGTCAACTTTACCCTAAG
>NW_012106119.1:338844-347556 GCF_000951045.1 Mandrillus leucophaeus | reverse complement strand
GGAGGCGGAGGTTACGGTGAGCCGAGATCATGCTACTGCACTCCAGTCTAGGCAACAGAGTGAGACCCTGTCCCCCACCCCTGCAAAAAAAGAAAAAAAAGAAAAGAAAGCTGAGTGCTTTCAATAGTCTCCAACTCACTACATGGTTTGTACGTCAAATGGGGATTTACAGAGTGAGGGAACTACATATTAAGTTCCCATTCCTACTCAGCAATTGACAAATGAGCTACTGCTCCAAAAAATTGAGCATATCAGCCTTCCTTCTTTGCTTGGGAGAAGAGCCCCTTCTTTCTTCATCTCCAGCCAAACAACTTAATTTCTCATTACTTGCTTGGTAGCCAGTTGTTGGTAAAGAACCTAATTATATTATTATTTTTCTTGGAATGCAGCTTTTCAAAAGATGATGACTGTCCAATGGAGCTATGGAAATCTGATGATCTAGATTAGATTCCTACCTTTAGGTAGGAAGGAGTGATGCCATGCCTTGCATAGTGACTGGAACATCGTAGAATGGTAATAAACATTTGTGAAATGAATGAATATCCTCTTTGAGGGATCAGAAGACAAGAGGGTGTGGGCCGGGCACAGTGGCTCATGCCTGTAATCTCAGCACTTTGGGAGGCTGAGGCGGTCAGATCATGAGGTCTGGAGTTCGAGACCAGCCTAGCCAACATAGCGAAACCCTGTCTCTACTAAAAATACAAAAAAATCAGCCAGGCATGGTGGCAGGCACCTGTAATCCCAGCCACTCAGGAAACTGAGGCAGGAGAATCGCTTGAACCTGGGAGGTGGAGGTTGCAGTGAGCCGAGATCATGCCATTGCACTCCAGCCCGGGCGACAGTACGAGACTCTGTCTCAAAAAAAAAAAGAAGATAAGAGGGTGTGACAAGCAAGAGTATCTCGCCATCCCCATCACTATACTTAATGGCTTGGAGCTTCCCTAATATACCTTATAAAAGTTGTTCAACTCTGAAAAACAGTAGGGGGCAGAACATATGAGATTTTAAGTTTTCACATCTCTGAGACAAGCCAGAGTAAACTGAACAGGTTACAGGAAGAAACAAAAGTAGAGAAAAAGGTTGTTGAAGGCTAAAACTAAGCCAAAATTACAGAAGCATTCCCACCTTCCAACCAATGCCAGCATTCTTGTAATAGGGGAAGTTATCACAGATCCAGCGGTAAATCTCGCTGAGAGTCATCTTCTTGGCTGGAGAGGAGTTGATGGCATAGGTGATGAGAGTGGCATAGCTGTATCGTGGCTTGCCATCCTGGTGAACTGCTGCCTCATCTTTGCTCAGGGTGGCATTAGGATCTGTGGGTGAGCCTGGTGAACACTTGCGGCTGCTCCCGGGAGGCCCAGCCTGGGAGGCACTTCCAAGCTTCTCAATGGTAGCTCGGAGGGTCAGCTGGGGAAGCCAGTCTATGGAGGTGAGGCTACTCTCTAGGTCAGAAGCCATGGTACTTCTGGCTTCTGCAGAGAAGAAGACAAAGAGGAGACGAAAATACTGGGGGCAAGTAATACTCAAATCCTTTTGCTTGAGGGAAGGAGAGTTTCTTCCTGCTCTCACTCCCATAAGACACCCATGGCATGGCCTTCCACCAGGTGTTCCCAGAATCCCCAAGCAGATCTACCAGATGATGGACTGCTAGTTACCCTACAGCTTAACGTGGAGCACGGCCAAAAGGCCTCTCCATATAGGACTAAAAGAGATCAAACTTCACACCAAATTGAGCTATTTCCTCAATTCACCTTACTCATAGCCCTACAACATAGTATTTTTAAACGATGTAGGAATGAGTTTGAAAAAAGAAAAACCCCACTTAGCAGGTGAAATTAAAGTCGATTCTCCAATCATGTGACACCTGTTGTATTTTCATACAACATCCAGACAGATGGCATGAATGTCCACGTAAAGGTCTACCTAAATACAAACATACATGGATGAAGCACGCACCAACACTTTTAAAGACGTTTCCTACTAGATATATTACGAGCACTTGCCCTTTTTATCCCACACACATGTGCACCTGAGGCATATTAGATATATCCCAGGCATAAATTATACATGACAACCAGCAGACAGATACATAAACAGTGAAGCACATACACAGAGGTCACGATTACATATACAGCATACATTACCATCAGAGCACAAAGTCACACACAGAAGCAACACATCCTGAGTACACAGCTGCCCTCACACTTTTTAAGCTACCCCTTGCATGCTCCCGCCCACAGACACCACCACCAGGAAGAAGTCATCCACAAGGACCTCCCACCTCTCAGCCTGCTGGGCTTCACCCAGCCAGGGAGACACCCAGCTGTGTGCCTACCGGTAACAATCAGATAGCCTGGCTAAAAATAGCCACTCTGGGACTCGGAGCTGGCTCCCCTTCTCCGCCCTCCTCCTCCCTCCTTCCTTCCAGCCAGGCAGGCACGCTCGCTGCACCTCCATGCAAACTCCTGGAGCTGCCAGACCGCCTACGCCTGATGTTTGCATGCCCTGCTGCCACCCACACTGCCTGGGCGCTCTTCCCAGCAGAGACGTATAGCTACAGCGACGTCTTGCTGAGGGAAAGTGAAGAACGATGGGTGCTATCTGTATTGCAGGGTCTAGAAAGGCTGGCAGGAAGCACTAGGTAGCCATTTGGCACTCCCCTAGAGCTGATGCCAGCAAACCCCTAAGCACTTGCTGCCTAACAGGTTTGTGCCTGCACAGCTGCCAGATTCCAGCTAACATTGTCTTCCTCAGTCCCACCAGGGCATTTCTCCTGAGGAGCCAGGACTAGACGGCCTCAAAGTTCAGAATCCTGAACAGAAACACATGATGTAAGTGATCTCTAAATCCACAGCTAGATAGATGCACAAGCGTATCCATAAAATACAACAGATCCACACACTTTGCAGTCTAAAACTCAACAGCAGATCGGACTATGTCCCCCTCTCTCCTGACCCCATCACATCTTTCAGGGTCTCAGCTCCCTCTTCTATCCTAGGTAGTGATTCTTCTGCCCTTGACCCTTAAGCGTTTCTCCTAGGGGTCAGCATTCTCACTTGCTCCCTTCTCCCCAAGGCCCACCCACGCAGATGGCAATCTGCATGTGTGCACATGTACCCAGCCCTGTGCTCCTAACCAACACCACGCCCACTCCACAAGGCTGAAGGAAACACCTTAGTGCCTCAGGGGCTGGGGCAGCAAGAGACCCAACTGTAACCCAAGAATTGTCGGACAGGAGAAAAGGGGCGGAGGGAGAGGGATGGCAGGTTTATAAATAGCGTCATAAAGGGTTTCCCCTTTATCCTTAGCTTCTCTCCCACCATCCTCCTCTGCATCCCACTACCACCTTGCCCTAACCATGGAAACTTGGAAACTAACAGGAACACTTAATCATTGCAGGAACCTCACACCTTCCAATACTACTAAGTCAAAACACCCCAGTCCCTGGGCTATAGCAGGGTACTTGTAGCAGGATCACAGTCCTGTAGCTGGGTCATCCGAACTGAAGAGTGGTATGCCAATGAGCAGGTTTCCAATGACCAGGGTCCTCCTGGGTCCTCCCCAGATGGGGAGGTCCCTAAAGTAATTCTGCCCTATTCCCTATTATCTCTTTCTAAAGATCCCTAGGAAATTTCATCTTAAGAGCACAACGGCCTTCTGTTGATATTTCGTTTGAAACAACTTTTCCAACATTGGACAGGGGCATGAGAGTCGATTTAAAGTGTTTAGAGGGCTTACAGAAGAACCCACTTGGCACATGCCCATCACAGTGAGTGCCTGAAAGGGAAGCACTCTCAGCCTTGTGCAAGTTGTTCTATGCCCTTCCCTACCCTTACCCCAGCACCAGGTTAGGACACTGAGGTTAAATTTAACCTTTCTCCAGCCCCCTTCCAGTCAGCCCTCCAGATACAGCCCCCAGCACTCAAAATATATTCAGCTCTCACCAGCTACAAGCAGTATGTAGCATCTGATCCTTTTGATCTTTCAGCACCGTTCTCCTTTGACCCATTCCACTCCCTCACACTCTTCACTTCCCCATTTGCGAAGGGCAGCCCAGTGTGTACAGCCTCAGAGACTGAGGTTCCTTGGTTCTATTCCAAATCCTCCTGGGCTGTCCCTAACCATCCCTTGCCTCTCTGATGAAGTCCTTTTTTTTCTTTTTTTAGAGACAACGCCTTGCTCTGTGGCCCAGGCTGGAGTACAGTGGCGCGATCTCGGCTCACTGCAACCTCCGTCTCCCAGGTTCAAACGATTTTCCTTTCTCAGCCTCCCGAGAGGCTGGGATTATAGGCACCTGCCACCACGCCCAGCTAATTTTTGTATTTTTAGTAGCGATGGGGTTTCACCATGTTGGCCTGACTGTTCTTGAACTCCTGACCTCAGGTGATTTACCTGTCTCGGTCTCCCAAAGTGCTGGGATTACAGGTGTGAGCCACCATGCCAGGCCCCCAGTGAAGTCTTGATGCCTGTTTTCCCCTTCAATAAAAGAGATGAACTCATAAACCCTGCCAAAGCATCGTCCCTGGAGGGAAGTGAATGAAACTTAATGAGCTCGTGGCTGCCACACATTCCATGCTCCCCAAAATAATGGCATGAGGCTAATGTTCAGGGCTATTATTAGAAAGGCAAACAAGAGGTACTTCCATTTTTCAGTCCAACCAACCTAGTTACCCAGACCTCTCTCTCCAGGTGGGCCTTGTGCCACGGGGCTTGGGCAGAACCTGAGTCAGGCCACATTCTTCTCTGTGAGCTGGAAGACTGAAAGGAAATACCCATAGAAGCTGGGAAAGGCAGCCAAAGGGCAGGCTCCATCACATCCACAGGACGTCTAATGAAGACTACAGAACTGGGAGAAAGGCAGAGAAAAACAGATAGACATTCTGGGAGTGAAAGACTGATCCTGGATGAAACATATAAGATCCACAATAATAGGCTCAGTTTTCTTCCCATTTTATCTGAAAGGCCACTAATTGTTCTAATGCCAGTGTCAGGTATTCACATGTGATAACTTCCTGCCCTGTACAGAATGCCAGAAGAAAGAGGGCAGTGGCTAGGTGTAGCACATGAGGAGTTAGGCTGCCTGAGTTTCTTTCTTTTTTTTTTTTTCTGAGAGAGAAGTCTCGCTCTTGTCCCCCAGGTTGAGTGCAATGACTTTATCTCAGCTCACTGCAACCTCAGCCTCCCGGGTTCAAACGATTCTCCTGCCTCTGCCTCCCAAGTAGCTGGGATTAAGGCGCCTGCCACCACGCCCGGCTAATTTTTGTATTTTTTGTAGAGACGGAGTTTCACCATGTTGGCCAGGCTGGTCTCAAACTCCTGACCTCAGATGATCTGCCCGCCTCGGCCTCCCAAAGTGCTGGGATTACAGGCGTGAGCCACCGCGCCTGGTCAAGCTGCCTGAGTTTCAATCCCAGCTCCACTAGTTTGATTGTTGTAAGGATTACCTTGAGTTCATATTTTCAGAGCACTCTGTAAGTGCTAAAGAAATGTAGCTATTGTTTTTGAATGGGGAAAATGAGAATACTAGAAATTAAACATTAGCAAACTGACAGACTCTAGACGGGAGTGGAAGCAGCAAGCCTGCAGCGGTTCGCATCACAAAGCCTGCACTGAGGCTGCAATGGTTTTCAGGATGTCGGAATCTCAAACTTTTCCTTTGGAGATAACCACCCAGTACTAGATAATGCTAGCATCAGGAAGACTCCAGGGATGACGGAATGAGGGACTATCATCTCTTATGTTCCAGGGAGAACTCAGTGTAGTCATAAGACATGGTCTGGGAAAGTACTCTCTAAACCACAGCTAATCCCACTCAGTAGCCACCTGCTTCTAACTGATTCCAGAGAGGCAAGGAGGGTTAGGGAACTCAGTCCAAACAGGACCAGTTAAACTGCGTGGCGGTGGCGGACTTGGAGGTGTTGTGATACAGTTCACCCTGAGCCATTCAGGCAGGTGGTGAAGTACTTTATAAGAAACAGGCTGCTGTTAACCAGAGTGGCCTCTTTTGTAAAAGGTAGGGGAGGGAGCTCCGGAGTTAGGAGTCAAGGATCTTCATGCTTTTGCGAGCAGCAGTATCAGCAATGAAGCTCTCTTATGAGTCCTAGAAGAAATGATCCCAACCTGAGACTGGGCTGCCCTGCTGCTTAAAGGACTGTCCTGTAGACTGTCATGAGGGTTCCCACTGGCTGGGGGAGGCCAAGCCTTTCCCCTCAGGTGGGTATCCTTACCACCTCTCCATGTCCGTGTACAGGGGCACCTGCTTCTAGAGGCCCACCAGGAACACACAATTCTAGGTAACTGGAGTATAGTCGGAAAAGCACATTGAGTACCTGTCTCCACACACTTACCCACTGGAAACAGAGAGAGCCACACTCACCTGAATTAAGAAGTATATGCATGTTGTCCCACAGCACAGCCACACAAACCTGTGCCCTATCTCATATACCACCAGTCGCTTCCAGGACAAGTGAATGTGCTCAGGAACTTAGGTAGAACTCACCCATGCCCCAGAAAGAGGAGGAAATATGAAAGGCCAAGTCAGATGAAGCCTCCTTCACAACTTGTCCTTGCTGTGAGACAGAAGATAAGGTATCTGCTCATGGCGAGGCAGGAAAGCAGACACCCAGCTAGTGACCTCTCCTAAAAACAGCCCAGGCTTCAGGGGAGGATTTCCTGGTACCCTTTTCCTGCCTTTTCTGAAGATTCTGGACTTTGATAATTCCCTAGCTTATGAAGGAAAACTTTAACACAAGGTTCCGGGAACTCAGAACTGAACAAGAAACAAGAAGGGAGAGGATGAGACTATTAGGTACTTTTCTGGAAGGAAACTTTATATACTCCTCAAAAGTGAAATCTCTCCAGTGGTCAACTTGTTTAGATGGAAATCTGGAGAGAAGTGGAGCAGCAGCCCTCCTCCCTTCGTATCCAGGATCTAATTTTTCCTGAAGAATTGTGAGCAAAAAACAGGAGCTGAGAAGGAGACTGGGGCAGTGGTACAGGGCCAGCATCAAGGAAGCACTTCAACCCAGGAGTTGGCATTCCCCTGCACACTTTCTTCTCGCTTCAGAACATGTGGGATTCCCATTTTCCCTTTGGATTTTATGGGCAGAGGCATACATCCAGCTAGCAATGGAAATGTCAGGAGAGGAGGCCTCTTGGTGTCTGAGATAGGATGAGCAGGAACAGACTGCTTTTCTTGTCAAGGGAGCAGTAATTGCAGTAAGCTGGAGGGAACACCTCTGGTGAACACTAAACTGACCTCGGCGTGCCCTGGGCAAGGCCAGGACACCAGATGCCACCGTGATTTTCATGAGAACCCGCTCTCCAGGTGCAAAGGCCCAACGTGAAGGGCGGTCTGGGAGTCTTACCACTGGTTGGGTTGTGTACACAGCATGCATGTTCTCAAAACGCAGCCGTTTTCTGATATCCCTTTTCCTCAGCATGAAAACATCCACTTCCCTAAGGGACCTAAAATGAATCCCATCCCTTTAGTTCCCAAACACTAAGAAACCCATTTCTCAGAGCTTCTGCCGCAAGATGTGAGTTCAAATCCAGGAGGCCCTTGGATCACATTTCCCACTGGATTTTCTGAGTCATCACTCTTGTCTTCCCCGGTAGTGAAACCCACGATCCACCAGCTCAACCCCGTACACCCACTAGTGCCAGACGATGACAGAGAGAAGATGAAAGAAAGCACTAACCTGTCTCCAAGGTTCCCCTGGCAAAGGGAGGGAACCACTTGGTACTGGAGTTTGGGGCTGGAGGGATTCCCCTCTTCAGAGGCAGGTGACGGCTCTCATCCTCTGTGGCTCTTCCTGTACTTGGCTGAGCCTCCCAAGTTGGTGAGGGGAACTTGGTCCCCTGAGGATGAGGAGCCAAGGGAGGAGGAGGGGGAGGGGGAGGAGAAGGAGGTCCTACTTGGGGAAGGTGGCACACCCCCCACACCCTGCTTGTTACCCTGGGGAGGAGGGGAGGAGCCTCTCCCAACCAGGAGTTGTCTCCTCCCCCTTGGGGGAGTTCCCCTCCCCCCCAAACTGGATCTTTCTGAGTTGGAGGGCTCTTTCTGTCTGCTGGAGATCTGAGCGGAGGGGCTCTACCCCGTTCCACTGTCTAGGTACGAGGAAGTTGAGGGGGAGGCCTCCCCTCTCCAGAAGGCTGAAAGCCGATTCCTCTTCTTTCCCTGGAGTGGCTTCTGAACGTAAGGACTCCTGTCCCCTGTGAATATTGGTGGGCCGAGGGTGCTACTCCATAGGCAGAGCCCTCTCTCTCTTTGCCTCGAAAGTCCTGAACTGTTGAGATTGTGTGTTTGGAGGGGCGGGGGCGCGCTAGGGTGGTCTCACTCTGCTTCTCTGCGGAAAGCTCCCCTCTTTCCACTTCTGGGGGTCTCCTCCCCGGCCAGTACAGGGGTCTTCCTCGCCTCTAGGCAGAAGAGCGGCGTCCCCCCACGGGTCTCTTCTTTCCCTCACCCGAGTGGTAAGGGTCTTTTCTCTCCAACAGGGGGAGAGGTTGCTCGCGTCCCCGCTCCCGCCTCCGCTCCCGGGGTGCCCCAGAGGGTGGGGCTTTCGTACTCCCGGCTCTCCCTGAGCTGGCCTGGGCAGCACGGTCCGGGAGGCCGCGGCTCGAGACTCCGGTCCCTGCTACTGTGGCGGCAGCACCTCCTCTAGGGCCGTCCTATCCGGTCCGCTCCCTTCGGCGCGTGGGGCTCCCAGCGCT